>NC_051079.1:75498601-75738601 GCF_004664715.2 Peromyscus leucopus
AGAAGCCAGAGAAGATTAACCCTGTGTCAGGTGTCTCTCACATGATAATGTAATTCTAACAGGGATCCCCATGTTATTTTCACTAAAACTGACAGGGTGATTTTTGAAAAAATATGTGTTTCTTGATTAGGCACCAAATCTGGGTGCAATTTTAACTCTTCATTTAGCTGGTTTCCACCATTATATAGTCTCTTAATTACCTGTGTGGACTCCTCATTTGTATTACGGCTTAAACCTAAGGTATATTATTTCATCTTTAACATATATTTGAAAACTTGAAAAGTGATTAAGTTAAAAGGATTATCTTTGGGTTTATTTTCTTCTGTGGGATTTATGTAATTTGTATAGCTCATTTGTATACTTGTTAAATGTGCCATGTTTTAAACCAATGAACATTATTGCAATCCTAAATTCTGCCAGCCTTTTTGTGTGCAAGTACAGATATTATTGCCAACAAAAACAGGTGCAATCTCTGCTCATCTGAAATTATTTACTTTCACCTCATCCAACCAAGGGATGGCACCAATTGTCAAATCCTCCTTCAATGTTCTTTACTTAACCATAGCATGTAACACACACGTTATGTCTCTATAACAGAATTTTGAAGAAATAATCAAGTGAACTCTATAAAATTGCATTGTCTCAGATATGCACCCACTGCTAATTTGAGCATTAATTATTCTACAAACAAGGAGAAAACATGGATAAAATAGCACTTTGGGTATACACACACAATACTCTAGTGAGGTAGCTAAATACCTTTAAAAATAAGCAACATAGATTGTTGTCATTTCTCTATGCTTATGATTATGAAAGTGTCAGTAGGAAACACAAAGATGAAACCTTCCCTGATTTGATAAAAAATTGTCTATCTGCATCAAATGATCACATTGTGTCTCATAAATACACACAAATAGCATGTTGATTAAATAGAACTCCCTACAGTTGTTTGTTATTATCTACTGCTTACCGAAGAATAGAAGTAAATTAGATAAGGACTGTGTCTTTGTTCCAAGGTATTCAAAAAATAGCACAAGCAATAAAATATAGGAGTATAAACTATGAATTTTCAAATTCCAGTTTATTTCCCCTTAAAAATATCTATCCTGGATTTGATGTTTTTTTCCTTCCAGTAACTGCAATATTTTAAAAATATCTTATTACATATATAGATGGTCACAAATTCTTTACATATCTTTATATAAGATTTTTCAGTATTAAATCCCTTTGCACATTGTTTCAGGTATAAATGATACAATTTTGAAATTAATTTAATTTTGAAAATTCATTATAATTTATTAATTAGCTCTCTCCTTACCATGTAAAATAGTTGTTGTTTTTTTAATAAACAATCTAATGATCCTGTTATATATTTCTGAATTGCTTATCCCTACCTTGTAGCACAACTCTGGGTTATTAATCAAGATAAACTAATTTCTTTAGGTATTACTGATTATTCTTGCAGAGGGTAGCTTTATCTCACCATCTGTGGATAAGAGCAGCTTTTGTTGTTTTTAATCATTACCAACATATGGTATTTAGCCATAAATATCAGGTGGATTATTTCATTTACACACACATAAACACACACACACACACACACACACACACACACACACACACACACACGAGGATTCCTCTGCAATTAATTATAAGTTCATACATTCAGTTTAGTCTTCACTAGAATTGTAGAATGATTTATAGATACAAGGCACATTTGATCTAAAGTGTGTGTTTGAGTGTGTGTTTGTGTGTGTACATGTTTATGTAACCTGTAGTTCCATGTTACTTGAGGAAATCCTTTTAGGATGAGAATAGTACAATCCTTCTTATCTTTGTGGCTTTACTTTTACTTTCTGCTAAATATCTAGATGTTTTTCTATGAAAAATTAGTAATTTTTATTATTGGGGGTTACTTTTCTATATGAAACAAAGATGAGTATTTTTTCTATTTGTATCTGTGTGTGCTGGCATTAATTTTTACTAATTTTTTAGAATTAATACATGAATATTGTATTTACATCATCTCAACCTTCCCACCTTCCCTAAACTGTCCCTGAGAACTGTGATAGTGTGTTAATATTATCAATCTTTTTAAAGAAAAAAAATTTAAGCTCTGGCTTCTAGTATATCTTATTTGCTATTATTTTTCTTTCTTTTATCTTTCGTATTACATTGAATGTTCAGTCCCAAAAGAATGAATAAAGAAGCTCCAATGTTGAATTTCTCTGAGGATAAGCACTTGTAGAAATTCATAGTGAAAAACTGAAACCAAAACACAGATAATCAAAGAATCTGCTGTAATACCTATATGTCCAGCAAATATTAAACAAAGCTCTATGCCTCAGTTCATTAACATAAATTCATACATCAAAGAGCTTTTTAACTAAGTTTTTATTACCTGAAAAAAAAATTCGCAGACTTCATCAAACATTACAACCAAGTCAGGAGTGGGAAAAACATTCTAAAACAAAAATAAAAACTAATCAAACATAAATACAGATGCGATGATGCATTAAAATTATCTCACAGAGACTGATTAAGGAGTCATGTGTAAAGGGCACTCATAAAACATTATTTAAGAAGAATGAACAGATAGATGATGCTGTATGGAGAAAGATGAAATCTCTGTAGAGGAATCGCTAGTGAATAGTAACCCAGGTGTGGTGCCCACATCTAATTACAGCACTCAGAAGACAGAGGTGGGAAGATCAGGAAGTCCATTATTTTTGCTATATACATTAAGTTTGTGGCCAACTGAGGACCCATGAGTCCCTGCTTAAAATGTAAATGGTAAAAATGAGAAGTTTTGTACTAGGACAAAATTTAAGAGTGTCTCTGACAGGTGTGCATAGAAGCAATGGAGCTGAAAGGGGGCTTGAAAATGCTGCAGGCAAAGTGAGAGAGCTCCTGTGGACATAAAAAAATTCCTGTGTATACATGAACCAGAATATATGAAGATGGATTGGTATTTAAAAGTTTATTGTAATATCTAAGACACATTATTAAAAGAAATGTTACTGGTATATATAAAATAGGGTTTAAAAATATAATCATTTAAATGGTCAAATAAAACCATCTAAAGGATAAAAGAAGATTTAGAGTACTATAAAGGAAAGAACATATAAGCAAATAGAAAACTCCCTTATGAAGATGATAAATAGTAAACTTACTATAGCAGTAATTAAATGTGAATGGCCAAAATGCATACATTAAAGGACAGAAATTCAAAGTGGACAGTAATTGAGTGTGGCAGGGATAGTGAAAAACCTAATTCATGGAGAACTTTCAACAGATACCATGCTTCTCTTACTCATAAGAGAGATACTGATTTTTCAGTGTGTCAAGAAAACCCAGAAAAACTAGTTCTTGGAGAATGAAAATGTATCTTATGAGTAAAAAGGCCAGAGATAAAAGGACTGTACATGTGTTGTGTTTTCATTCTCTCAAAGATTTATTAAAGCCATGCTTATTAGTAGAAGCAAAATGTTCATGCTCTTAATGAAAGCTAGAATGGATACACATGTATGCAGATGCACCAAATGCATACACACACATTATGCACACACATGCATGCACATACACACATTCACACACACAGCACACAAGACAAAAATAAACATATAGAAAAAAGGAAGCACAAAGCTGGAAACTGGTAGTGCTGTTGTTTCATGGAAGATAGGAAGTGAAATCCTTGTGTATAATGAAGGGGATATGGAAGCTGAAAAATGGAGCTAGGCAAGGAATAATGAAGAGACTTATGAAAAGTTGTGCCAAGGTAGAGAAAGGATCTGTGCAAAACACCCAAGGTCTAAGCCACTCATCATTCTGTGTGGAGTTGGGCTGATGACTTACTGAAAAATGATGAAGAATTAGGAGGTGAGGATATGGGTCATGGGGAATAGGAAAGTGACAGCTTTGAGCAGAGAATGTCTGGGTGCTCTTGCTTTAGGGAAGAAAGAACAGCTGCACAGGAAAAGAGTTAAGAACCTGGTGAAACAGTGTAGTCCATGGGTAATGGCAACCAGAACAAAATAAGCACAGAGACTAACATGCTAATTCATATGTATGCTAAAACTACAAACTTCTAAAGAATTTTTATGTGAAATTGTGACCTCATCGGATTTTCACAAAAATACTTTTTTTGCAATAGTGAAAGAGTATTTAAATGAAAATACCTGAGTAAGACAAATACTAAATAAATTGTGACGTTTTGGTGTTTTTCATCTTAATCATCTAAAGCAGCATGAGAATTAGTTATCTTCATGACAGAGGCATGAACTGGGGCATACATTGAGAATAAAGACTTGAAATGGGAAAGGATGGGGCAGGAATCTTAGCAGATGGCTTGAGCGATTACCCAAGGTTATAATGATTTCTGATTTATTCGGAAATAATTAAAATGCTATAAAAACAAATACATTATTTTAATTAAAATTCTAGTATGGAGAGTCTGACTTTGGATAGAATACAGTGATCCTTATTCCTAACCTCCTTATTACGAAAGCACTTTATATTGAAATTACAGGCTTTTTAGCCCACCACCCATCATGAAGCTCTCTGTTCATTATATCATTGTTTATAATTGCCATCTTAGTTGTCTCAGAGACTGGACTTTGCTAATGAGACCGTTTTTGAATACTTCAAGCCTCTGCATCGTGCTTCCTTTTCATCTTGGGCTTGGTATAAACTTGCTTTTTATTTGTACTGCCCTTTGACACTTCAATTTTGTGTTTGCTTTTTAAATCCTAGCTAATTAGAGCATTTCACATTCTTCATGATAAAGAAGTTCTTGTGCAGGGCATGTAATTAGAATATCTGATGACAAGAGCTGGGATTTTTAACACCCCAGGGTTGAAAGATCATACCTCAGAGCAACATCTTCCCCTAGGATGTTTTGCATTTGAGCAATTAACCTCCTGTTCAGGACACGGCCCACTATTCATCTCCTAACATCCCTTAGCTAGTATTATTTCAAAGTCTGCTCTTTTATCGCCTTTTATCAAACAGAGTGAACCCTTAGGTCAAAGTAAAAAGGCCCAGAGAGAAAGCCTCATCATCGTGCAAAAATGAGCATAGTGCCTTTTATTAGAAATGTATCACTTACTGCTTCCAAATTGCCTTTTGCCCTACATGAAATTGCTACACTTATGTTTCATTATAGTATTAAAGTTATTTCCTCAGTAAATTATACTACTTGTGTGAATATAAACACTTGTACATACACCCACACATAGGTGCACAAACATACTCATACACACATCCCATACCTAGTGGGTTGCAGAAATTGTAAGAATTAAGATCTTCATATGCTTTGAGCCAGGACAGAAAAGGATACCCTGAAGCTTTTGTCCCACATCATATTGTCTTCGCATTCCTTCTTCAAGGATTCCACTTAATTGCTATGTAACAAGGGTCCATTTCATAAGTATTGCAATTTATGTGTTATGGGTGCAGTCATGGAAAACAGTGAGGGAACATTGCCTTGAAGAAAAATAAAGTGGCCATCATGGCATGTACATGTCATTGCTGCTACTCAGGAAGCTGTTACTCAAGAAGATTAAGGAAGTAAGAAACCAGCCTTGAAAATATACTGAGAGATCATCTCAAACAGACAAACAATAAATAAGGATGTGGCCACTGGAAGGATTCCTGGGTTCTGGGGAATAGCTCTATAATTGTTTACATATGAGCAGAACTAACTGGAATTGGTGTGTTATCATAAAATAAAAAGATGTGAAGTTTGGATCAAAATGTACTGGAGGAATATGAGTGTGAGTTGAAGGGAGAAAAGGAGGGTTTTTATTAGCCTATTTTATGGCATACATACATGAAATTCTTAAAAATAAAGAACAAATATTAAAAAGATGATATCTGGGCAACAGATGAGATGAAGACTTAGAAGGCTGTTACCACTACAAACCAGGTTCCAGAAGAGGAACACATACTGCGTGTTGACAGAGATGCAGCATTCACATCTTCCCAAGGACATAGGGGACACTTCAGAGAACTAGAAATAGGCACCATCTGAGTTGTTGACAGGTAAACAGAAAATCACTGAACAGCCAGAAGAGGAGGGACAGTGGAGCTGAGGTTTTCTAATACTTGGTGATGCAGTCAGGCAAAAGTATGCTCAGAATCCAGCTTAGTTCTTTATGATCAGACTGAAGATTCAGGTGAAGGATAAACAAATCTGGGCATTGAGACAGTCAATCAACAAGGCAAGAAAATAAGCCTTCTGTTCATAGGCAGTGATAAACTTTGGAAGCCTCAGCTCCAAGACCAAAAGAGATACTCCAAACTTTGCTCTATCTGCAGCCATTGCGAGGAACATCCATACTATTCTTCAAAATGGCTATATAAATTCACACCCCACACAGCACTGTATAGGCTTCACTTTTCTTCACATACTGGCCACCCTTTCTGTCTTCCCAGTTTTGGATAATATCCAACTTAATCAGTAGTGAGGTGGTATCTCATTAAGGATTTTTGTTTGTATTTCTCTGGTGTATGAAGATTCTTAGCACTTTTTTATATAAAATTTCAATTAATAGACAGACTTAAAATATGCGATATATACGTACATATATAAGATATGATTCAGCCATAAAAATAAAGGAAATGTTTTATTTGACATTAACAACTGTGAACCTTAATGGCACTATACTAAGTGAAATAAGCCAGGCATAGAGAGAAAAATACTTTAAAGTGTACTCATGCATGTAATAAAAAGATTTAAACTCAGAGACAGGGTAGCAACTTAACACAACTGACAACACTGTTTCAGCCTTCTGAGATAGAAGATCATCGGGTATGCAGCACCACACCCCGCCAACCACAATATCTTTTTCATGTGACACAGATAGGTTAATTCTGTCAGTCCCACTAACCAGATTAATATAGAGGTAATTGAGCCAAGGATTAACTGTAAATCAGTGTCAAAGTTATTCCTTCTAGCTATTAAGTACCATAAGTCTTCAGGAGCAATCACTTCACAATGACTCATCATCCCATAAGCTGAACATGAAAAACCGAGCTATCATTTTACTTAGAATTGCACACAGCGCGGTACTCTTGAAGGATGAGTAGAGACGCAAGCAACCTGCAGCACGCAGATGCATAGATGCAGGTGTAATCTCTGAGAAATAACTATGACTCAGTTATTTCAATTTCAAAATGCCTATCGTTAATATATCTGAGAAAGCCAGCTCAGAGCCAAAGTTTATACCATTGCCAAAGTCAGTCTTCAGTGTAGTTATGAACGAACTCTGGTTAAAACAGCAAAACCGAGTTCCTTACTTCCCACATATTTTCTCCCTTTTCATTATCTGTGCCTCTAAAGTTGAGTCCAACTCTCTGAAGCCTAAGGGGAAGCTCTGCTTTTATTATTCCTTCACGCGAAGCCAACAGCTGAAATGCCCCACAGTACCATAATCCAAAGATTTTATCACCTCTTCTATCATCAAAATTTATCTTTCACATCCAGACTCCTGTGGTTCATCTTATTAATTAATTTAGTCAAAGCCTTCATGGTTTATTTAGGCTTAATTTGTTATCACTGCCAGTAACGTTCCCACTCACTGGGGATTTATTGGTTGAGCCCAGAGAATGAGCCATGTGAGTCTTTGATGGACCTGCAGAAAGAGAGCCGCAGGAAAAGATTCAGCGGGGCACGTGAAGCTTGTTTTCCTAAATTTACACTAAATTTGTGGTTGTCTAGTCTGCAGAGGTTTGTGCGGAGCCCACACCTGGGATGTGTTCTCTTGAGAGAAGACCCTCTGCAAGTGGAATCCTTGAGTCTGTGGTTTGGAGTACTCATCATGAATTTAGCAATTTCAGAAAGAATGGATTCAGAATCGCATAAGTTTTTAAAACCCTTGATGAAAATCATTGACAAGTTATAGACATTTTAACACTGGGAAAGTGCCAGGAGAAGGTAATTGAAATGTAAATTATAAGTACAAATGGTCACATAAAAAGTGGGTTTATTTTAAATTTCATAACAATCCAATGTATGGTTATAAATTTGTGAGTGAAATCAGAAAGTTCCCCTTACCTGCTGCTCCTGCTTGGGGGACCAAGCATGGATGATGGCTTTATTATCTCTCTCCTGAGAATTTGCCAGCTGTTAGAGACAGTACAACACAAAGTGCCCTCTTGGATTGTTGCCTCTGAATTAAGGGAAAGCAGCAATAAATGAACTACCAAGACATGGTTTCACTCCCCCAGAACTGTAAAGTTTAGAATTCCGTGACTGCTGCTTCTGGTTTAATTTCCTCTTTAAATCCATCAGGTTCTTAAATATTTCATATCTAAACTACAAAGTATACTTTCCCCCAGTATGATAATCTCATTAAATATTTTATAGATGAGATTTCTGTGAGTCATTTACAGAGTCTGCTACATTGAAATTATACCCTCTATTGAGGCCAGTGGTTACTTTTTTATAAAAATCATGATAGTAAACATATAGTTTGTGGGCCACCTAATCAATTCCATCACTGCAGTGTTAAAGCAGTTGAGAAGACAGGTGGCGATGGGCATAGCTTTGCTCCAATAACATTTTAAATACAAATAATAACAAACAGTCTAGATTTAGTCCTAGGTACTTGATGATGCTCCCTCTATATAGTGATTTGAAGGAATTTTCCAATATTTTATGAACAATAACTTGCAGTGATTTTTAAGGAACTTCACATTCATTGTCTTCTATGTTGCTTTGTTATGGTCGGTGCTTAAGATGTGTTGTGACGTAACTGACTCAGTAAAATACTTTGAAAGCATAATTTATTTAATTTGATGATTACTGGTAATAAACATAAGATAGTCTTATAGAAAATAAGTAGCTTGAAGACTGCTTTTTTCTTTTATAATATGAGCAAATTTTTGAGATACTGTTTTCAAAGAACTTTTCATTTGTCTGAGAACAGGTAGAATATATGTGTTTTAATTCCAAAATCATTTAAAAGAGATTATTTACCTGTCTATATGAATAGGAATTAATATCTTACATTAATATTATGCTGTTCTATATGGAAATAAAGTCATACAAAAACAATGAAAATATCTCAAAAGCATATCTACATCGACAAAATCCTTATAGAGCTAATACTCAAATATTAATTGCCAATAATTAATTATAAATAGTGAAATTTAGAGTAACCATGTAAATGTTTTAAATGAAGTTAGAATTAATGTGTTTATTGTTTTCACTTGATGCTATTAAATTAGCTCTTGTTTTAAAACTTATTAAGGTCTGCTGTCTGCTTGCAGACATTGACTCATTACACTTGCTAAAGATAATGCCTAATGCATTTTTAAACATTGTATTAACCCCCAAAGATTTAAGTATCATTCTATCTTGACTCTGTAAATTAGGTAGCCTAAAATAAAATAAAATAAAAATGATACTTTTTAAAAACTATGTTTTTAATTTGAATAGAATTACATCATTTGCCTTCTCTCGTTCTTCCCCCACCCCTCTCAGGTACCTTCCTGCCAACTCCTCTCAGTTCTCCCTCACTCAAATTTGTAGATTCTTTGTTTTTCATTTTTTTTTTTTACAGACGTGTGTATGCAAATGTGCAAATACAACCTGCTGAGTCTTCTTCTGCTGTTCGTGTGTATATTGTTTCAGGGTTAAACACTCTATATTGAACAACCAATAGGAGGCTCATCCTGGGGGAGGCGAATTCTCTTTCTCCTAGCAGTCATTAGTTGACTGTAGTTCTTTATCTGGGGGTGGACCCTGTGAAATGTTCCCTCTTCAGTTAATGTGTCCGTAGATATTACCATTTTTTCTGGTTTTGTTTTAGTTCACCACAGACTTCCTTATATACTGGCTCTTACATTCTTCTGGCCCCTCTTTCCCTTGATGTTCTTTGAGCCATAAATGTAGGAGCTGTGATGCAGACGTATCCACTGGAGCTGGGATCCCCAAGATGTGCTGATCTCTACATTGTGTGCAGCTGTGTTTTTCTGTGATGTTAACCCACTTGTAATGAGAGGCTTCTTTGTGAGGGGTGGTGGCTATACTTATCTATAGATACAGGAAAAAGATTCACATAAGACTTTTGAAAGAAATAAGATATCCAAAATAGAATATTTACTTCCTCTGAATGTTCCTTTTACTAGACTGGCCTTTGCGGCTTCATGGAGATCAAAATTAGTTCTCAACTGGACAGCACAGAGCTGTTTAAGGATGCACTTTGTCTTTCTAGCATGCTAGAGTATCTCTAGGCAAATTCTGCTAAATATTCCAGGAGCTCCATACACTTAAGAGTCCTTTCCAGATTTAGTGTGGATGAAATTGTCTGCTGCCTGCAGTTTTCTTTGACACTTTTCTCACATACTATAAAAACATTCTCAAAGCCTAAAGCCTAATCCTTGAGCTGACTTCCTTCTGCCTTTCAGGAAAAAAAAAAAGAATAGGATAAGCTTAGATAGCATGCCTTTATCCAAACTGATTTTTCCAATAACAACAAAAAATAATTATCAATATTATTTACAAACTACTTCATTTTGGTTTTTTTCTACTTAGTTTTTACTCTAGAGGGGAAAAACTCCTCTAAAGAAGGCCCAATATGTCTGCTCATAAAATGAGTGACTTCCTGTTGCCTACTATGGTGGTTGGAAGCAGTGCTACAAGTTACCTTATGCCACTTTCCAAGAAGAGCCCTTGCCACGTGTTCTAGCCAAACATCATCCAGGAGTTTGATCTCTTGCTCACTTCACCATATGATATTGATTGCAGTCATGACGAGTCTTTCTATTATGAGTAAAAGTTTATCTTTCTTAAAATTCACTTATAATTAGTGTAACTCAAAGCAGTGGAAATCAGTACAAATAGGAACATATCTACAGAAAGACCAACTCTCCCTTGTCCCATGTCTTTGGGGTCCTTAAATATCTGCAATGGGGCATTTCTCCTACTACTTTTTGGATTCATCATTAGTCTTCTCAGAATCTAGTAAAAATGCTCTACATTAAGTTGACTTCCTTATTTATGTGTGTTTGGGAGGAGAAGGTGTGGTCATGCATATGGAAGTCAGAGGACTATGGGAATGGGCTCTCTTCTTCCACCAGGTGCCTTCTGGAGACAGAACTCAAATTATAAGGATTGACAACAGTGTCTTTGCCTACTTTGGGACATCTCACTGGCCCAGAAGTGCTCTGCTGTTTAACTACTGATTTTGAAACAATCAGATTTTTGATGTTACATAATATATAGTATGATGACATACCTCAGCAAATACATTTGACTTACAAGGATATTAAGCTCACATATTTATTAAACAAAAAATCTATAGTCAATTGTTGAAAATAATTAGGTGCCCAAATTAATGCCATGTTTACAGGTGTATAACTTATTGTTTGTGAATTTTTCTCGCCATTCACTTCCATGTATGTAATAGAAATACTTTAATTATATATACACCAGTGGAAACAATTAGTATATCTTACAATTATCAAGGTTTTCAAAATATATTAAATATTTTTATATAAAAAGAATATTTTTCATTAAAATTCATGATTAAAAATCAAATTATTTTTTAGTGTAAGAAGACATAAAAATTATTTTCAAGCTTGGGGCTGAAGTTTAGACAGTTAAACGGCCTTCTCTGGAAGTGTAAGGGACTGATTTCAAACCGAATACCCACATCAAAGTCAAGCAAGGCGTTGTACTTGTGTCATCCTAGAGCTGGGGAAGCAAAACAGTAGAAGCCCTGGGGGCTCAGTCACCATCCTGCCTATCTCATTATACAAGCCCCAGGTCCCATTGAAAGATATCTCAGTACCTCACATATCACACACACACACGGACACACACGGACACACACGGACACACACACACACACACACGGACACACGGACACACGGACACACGGACACACACGGACACACACGGACACACATGGACACACACGGACACACGGACACACACGGACACACGGGCACACACACAATCATTCCTTTAGGCTATGCTGTGGCAGTATTGACTTTACCTTCCCTGAATCACCAAGTTTCTGAAAGTCAACTTCCATCACTGGTTTTTCCCCTTGGGTAAGAACTGTTCAATTTGATATTATTGTTGTGTTGTATTTGAAAAGGGAGCTTTTAAAGCTAATCTAGTTGTCTCTGGTTCATCTCCTCTTCCAGATCTTGCTACCTGTATATTCCTGGCAATGCATAAAGCAGGAGCATTTTAAGGAACCTTCTCTTCTGCTCTTCCACTGCACAGGGACACACGCGGAACTTGCCGTGTGTGCTTGGAGTATAAATTTATAGCACATTTTTCAAGGCATTCACTGTCAATTCAGCTACATTGCTATTTTTGACTGTTTTATGATGTCAATTTTTCACAGTCTGACACTCTAGTGGATTCCAACACACACACATTCAGTGGGAGACGTCCAAACACTAAAGAAATACTGGACTATCAATCAAGTAACAAACACTTACTGAGTTCCTACTAGGGGAGCATTACTCTGGTGGGTGAGAGTGATACAGAGAAATATAAAACATGGCTCCTGACATAAAAAAGAAGAGTATGGGATTCTGTGAGAATACACACACCTGCAGACATAGAGACACACACTCAAACTCACACATATACACACATGCACTAACCCATGCACACATACACACATAAACACCCACACAGGAAACAACAAAAAACACCTAAAGAAACACACACTTTCACAGACACACACACACACACACACACACACACACACACACACACACACGCATGCATAAATACAAACACATGTGCACACAATTAATATTCCTAGAATGCACATAATGATTTTCACTAAGTTCAGAGGAACTGTTGAATGGTAGTGTTTCAAAGCAAAACTAATGCAAAAATGTAAAAATCCTTAAATATAATGCTAGCACCCCAGATACATTCCAGTTCCCTATATGTGTGACCCTATTTCAGAGAGCTAACCATACATTATTCCTTAAATATGCCTTTAATTTATCTCATCTGTGTATAATCTATTTCCATTTACAAGGGATAAAATTTAAAAAAAAAACAACTTTCTTTTAGATTTTTAAATCTTTTTCTCCCAAAGTTTAATTCTTCTGACTCACAAAGGTAGGATCTAAAATAAAATCATGACATAAAGTACAAGTACAACCGTGACTAACCACGATGTTTCCAGGAAATCTGAAATGTGCGGGAATGAAGAAGGAATGTCAGCCTGCTGACCATCCTTCTAAAGACGTGTCTAACCGTAATGAACTGAAATTGACTGTTCAGAGCTCACTTATTTGCCTGGAACAGCCTTTGAGTTTGTCAGTAAAATGGACTTATATCAGAATTGGAATAAAAAAGATGGAGCCATTGTTTTCTGGAGGGAGTTAAAGGCAGGTGTGTGGGCACAGGCTGTGTCCCAGTGGGATCCTTGGGCATTCTCAATGAGTGCATTCTTCGCTGTTGCAGGCTGAGATAGTTATTGAGGATTCCCAGAAATTATTTCAAATAATCACCACTTTTGAGGTCACATTTAACTATCACTTCCCACCTTCTGGCTAAGGTCTCTTTAAGGATTTTCCTGAACTTTAGGGACTATTTATTTGACCTTAATTCTTGCAGCCTGCAACATTTGTATAATCCTGTTTCCTTGTCTAGAACTCTGGTCCTTGTACTCCACAAACCATACAGTGGCTTTGTTGTCCAGCTGAATCTCAATGGCCACAGATGAGAATCTTCAGGTAAGCAAGAAAGTGATTTTAAAAGACTCTTACTCTTTCAGGCAATCATCCTCTCAAGAACAATAGAAACCAATGCATATCTGCATCAAATTTCCAAAGCAAGAGGTCACTTAAAAAATAAAAAAATGTGACAGTTTCTGATTCTAGTACCTGATGATAATTCAAATAAGATTCAAGGCAGAAGTTCAGGTTTAGAAGATTTAGGAAACAAAGGCATGAGGATGAAAAGTCAGATAACACTGAACCCAGCTATAAGAAATGCAAACATATCTGGGAAGAAGACTGAAGTAATTATCTAATACAATAAAACAGGGGAAACAGGAAAGTCAACTGTGCAGAAGAAATTAGACTATTTTGTAGAACCAGAGTAAGATGGACTAGTTAAAAACAGCCACAGTTATCTTGGTAGGATTGGGAAAATCAGTACATGTGGAGAATTTGGATATTACCATATACACACTTTCCATCTTACAGAGCCTTTGGTCCTGCGACTCATAACTGCCTCAAGTGTCAAGGTTTCAAGTTTCCACTCTAGATAACCTTGTACTTTTCTTATTCTCTCCATTAAATATTCTTTTAACTATCAAAACCCAAGTTGTATTGTCATGCACTTTATCTAAGAATTGCCATGCCTTGGACTTTAAAATGCCTCAGTGTCAGAGAGAGGAGCTAGAAGCACTGTCACAGAACCTGCTGAACTAAGATTTCCATACTAATCTGAAGGGGTTCTGTTCCTTGCCAGGGCACATTGACACAAGGGGAAATGGGATTTATAAAGCTTGTAGGATGAGCTCATTCTATGAACCTGATTATTTGTTGTGAATTTTTATCAAATTAAATACAGGAAATCTATCAAATTGGAGGAAATGTTTGCCAACTATACAAATAATCATTTCTATTTAGACTAAAGAAATACCATAACTCAACATAAACAACAAATAACTAATTTTAAAACCAGATTAAAGTCTTGAATAGTCTTTTGGTCAAGAATAACATATAAATGACCACAAATATATGAATAGATGATAAAAATCACTAATAAATAATGTAAAATAAAAACTTTATTGAGCTTTGTAGAAAGAAGGATTTCTGCTATCTCAGAAAGTAAAAGTAACAAACAAGGACAGTGGCATTGGAAGTTTTATGCACTCTCAGTGGGATTGGTAAATGATAAAACAACTGTAGAAAAAAGCATGGCAGATCCTCAAAAAGATAAAAAGAGAATTGCTATCAATCCCAAAATGTAAAATGCATCCCAAACAATTGAAAGCATGAGCAAGCTAAAAGAAATATTTGCACATTGTTGTTCATAGCAGTAGTAAAATGTAGGCAAAAAGCAACAACAGCAAATGTTTCTAAAGATTAATGACTAAACAAAAATGTAGTATGTTCAATCAAATTGTGTTTAGCCTTAAAATGGAATGTTACTACCATAGACATTCTCTAAAATACATACATACACATATATAAAAACAGTTTAAATGAATTGATCCTATTGCAGGCTGACAGTGCTCCTCTCAGCATTGTTAATAATACAATAGTTTAACATAAAAAAAAATCCAGTGCTAGGATGTGTTACCTCTTTTAGAGTTGTTGCCTGGTAAGATCCCACATACCACCTCTCCCACCAAATTTAAAGGCTATGCTCAGTGTTCTTGGTTACCGTTCAGCATTTGACAGGAGTTCTGAGAGGATCTCAAAAGCATTGGGGAAAGGTAGTGAGGGTGATCAAAATACAATGTATAGGATTCTCAAAGAACTAGTAAAGATTTTTCAGTAAAAGAAGGGCATTTTGAGATGTTGGACATATCTGGCAAATGGAAAAACTTTACAATCTAGATTAAACACGTAGACCTTATGCCCAAGACAAAGACTAGTGGCAAAAATTGCAAATGCTGCATGATTCCATTCATCTGCGAACTCAAGTAGTCAAATTAGAAGAATGATAAGGTTTAGTGCTGATTACCAGAGAGGGCAGTTAGGGGAAAGAAGGGCTGTTTATTGGATGTTTACAAAGCAAAAATTTTCTAGAGATTGGTTTCACAACAGTATAATATATACTTCATCAAAATCAAAGACAAAATGTTTTAGGCACCTCCCTCCAACTTGCAGCATGGTGACATACCTAAGTTTCACATCTGAGACAAATGAGTCACAAAAATAGTCATCCCTCCAATAACACATGTCACCTAGTTTTTACGTGCACTTGACACAAGCTAAAGACTTCTCTCTTAGCATTCTGTCGCTGTGACAAGACACCATGACTCTGACAACTATTATAAAAGAAGTTATTTAGTTAAGGTTTACTTACATTTTAAGAGGTTCAGTCCATTATTGTCATGTCAGGGAGCATGGTGGCACTCAGGCAGACATGGTGCTGAGAGTTCTACATCCAGATCCTCAGGAAGCAGGAAGAGAGAGAGCCACTGGGCAGTGCTTGGGCTTTTGAAACCTCCAAGCCCATCCCCGGTGGCACACCTCCTCCAACAAGGCCACACCTCCTAATCCTTCTCAAGTAGTGCTACCTCCCTGATGACTAAGCATTCCAATACATGGACTTATGGGAGCAATTCTTATTTAAACCACCACATCATCTGAAAGGAGGGAACCTCAATTGAGAAAATTCCTCCATGGAGCTATAGGCAAGCCTGTAATGCATTTTCTTAATTAGTGATTGATGTGGCAGGACCCATCCCATTGTGGTTGGTGCTACCCATGAGCTGGTGGTCCTGGGTGCTTAAGAAAGCAGGCTAAGCAAGCAAGCCATGAGGAGCAAAACAGAAAGTATCACTCCTCCATGGCCTCTGCATCAGCTCCTGCCTCCAGGTTTCTGGACTGCTTGAGCCCTGACTTCTTTGCATTATAAATTGTGATGTGGAAGAACAAGTCAAACCAACTTTTCCTTCCATGACTTCCTTTTGGTTATGGTGTTTCACTGCAGCAATAGTCACCCTAACTAAGATACATGTTTTAAATAAGTTTATAATTTTGTACTGAACTGAATGCATAGTTATCTTCAGCCACATGGAGCCACATGTGGCAGGCAGGCCACAGGTTTAGTAGGGGTGTTTTTGTTGGATTAATTTTATTTGTGTGTGTGTGTGTGTGTGTGTGTGTGTGTGTGTGTGTGTGTTTGTGTGTGTGTGTGTGTGTGTGTGTGTGTGTGTGTGTACCTATAGAGGTCAGGTGGGACCATCAGATACCTCAAAACTTATGTTACAGGCATACTCTTTCTTTTGTGAGCCACTTAATGAGTGTGCTGGGATCCAAACTCAGGTCTTCTTATAGGGCAGTAAGAGCTAAGCCATCTCTTAAGCCTTGGTATAGTGATATTTTATTTGTACTGAAATGTCATTTTATTTGTATGTTAATAAATGAAGTTGCCCAGGGGTCAGAGCTATTAGCAAGCCATAGCAAAAGCTGGGCAGTGGTGGTGCACGCCTTTAATCCCAGCACTTGGTAGGCAGAGCTAGGTAGATCTCTGTGTATTCAAGGATACAGCCAGCATTGGAGATACACGCCTTTAATCTCAATGCCAACCATAGAAGACCTGGAGGTCTGTACAGACAGGCAGTGACTAGGAGGTCATGTGGTTGGGTTTACAACCAATGAGAAGGCAGAACAGAAACTCTATAAAAAAGACACAGGAAGTAGGTCTCTCTTTCAGAGAGGTAGAACAACAGTGAAAGTGAAGGGTGAGGTTTTTAGCTCTTAGCTATTGCTCTGATCTCTTGGGCTTTCATCTTTGCATTGGCTCCGTGTTTCTTATTTAATAAGTCAGTTACTTCTACACCCTGGTAAATTTTATATTATATAATTTCCCCCCTTTGGTCAGAAGCAATAAAACTAATTTACAGATTATCTTGGTGAGCATCCCAGGTTTCATAGTTTGAACATGAAATGTTCCTGTTCTAGCTACTTTTATATTGCTGAGATAAGATACTGTAACCAAGGCAGCTTAAAAAATAAAGCATTTTTTAATGGAGTACAGGTTATTTGAAATATAACCTAATGATTTTCTGGATTTCTTCTGAATTTGTTGTTTCTCCTTTTTGTTTTTGATTTTGTTGATTTGGATATTCTCTCTATGCCTTTTAGTTAGTGTGGATAAGGGTTTATCTATTTTGTTGATTTTCTCAAAAAACCAACTCTTTGTTTTATTGATTCTTCGCATTGTTACATTTGTTTCTATTTTATTGATTTCAGGCCTCAGTTTGATTATTTCCTACAATCTACTCCTCTTGGATGTGTTTGTGTCTTTTTATTCTAGAGCTTTCAGGTGTTGTGTTAAGTCAGCAGCAAGAGATCTGTCCAAATTCTTCATGAAGGCACTTAGTGCTATGAACTTTCCTCTTAGCACAGCTTTCACTGTGTCCCATAAGTTTGAGTATGTTGTACATTCATTTTCATTGAATTCTAGGAAGTCTTTAACTCCTTTCTTTATTTCTTCCTTGACCCAGTGATAACTCAGTAGAGAGCTGTTCACTTTCCATGAGTTTCTAGGCTTTCTGTTGTTTCTGTTGTTGTTGAAATCCAGCTTTAATCCATGGTGGTCTGATAAGATACAGGAAGTTATTTCAATTTTTTATATGTGTTGAGACTTGCTTTGTGGCTGAGTATATGGTCAGTTTTGAAGAAGGTTCCATGAGATGCTGAAAAGCAGGTGTGTGTGTGTGTGTGTGTGTGTGTGTGTGTGTGTGTGTGTGAAATATTCTATAGATATCTGTTAGGGCTGGTTGAGTCATAACATCTGTTAATTTTATTATTTCTCTGTTTGTTCTCTGTTTGGATAAGCTGTCTTTTGAGAAATATTATTTTAAGGTATATTACTTTTGTTTATGTTGCATTTGTTTAACTTTGTGAAGCTGTGTTACTGTGCCTGTCTAAAACACCTGATTGTCTAATAAAGAACTGTATGGCCAATAGCAAGGCAGGAGAAAGGATAAGCAGGGCTGGTAGGCAGAGAGAACATATAGTAGTAGAAATCTGGGAGAGATGAGGTCTAGGAACAAGAACAAGGATAGGAGGACATCAGAGAACAACCACCCAGCTACACAACCAGCAACAGAGTAAGAAGGAAAGGTTTCCATGGATAGAGAAAGGTAAAATTCCAGAGGCAAAAGACAGATGGCACAATTTAAAGTTAAGAAAAGCTGGCAAGAAACAAGCCAAGCTAAGGCCGATCATTTATAACTAAGAATAAGCCTCCATGTGTGATTTATTTGGGAGCTAACTGGCAGGCCCCTCAAAAGAGCAAAATCATAATACTTGTCCATTGGTAAGAGTGGGTTTTTTTACGTCTCCCACTATTATTGGGTGGAGTTTAATGTGTGATTTAACCTTTAGTAATGTTTCTTTTGCAAATATATGTGCCCTTATATTTGGAACATAGATGTTCAGAATTGAGACATAATCTTGGCTGATTTTTTCCTTTGATTAATATGAAGTGCCCTTATCCATATCTTTTGATTAATTTTTGACTGGAAGTCTATTTTGTTAGATATTAGGATAGCTACATCAACTTGCTTCTTAGGTCCATTTGATTTGGAATTCCAAGAAATGACAAATTTCCTTATAGATACCACTTATAAGAGTTAAATCAAGATTTCACCAACAATTTAAATAGATGGATAACTCCTATGGAAATAGAAGCAGTCATTAAAACTCCCAGGATCAGATGGATTTAACATAGATTTCTACCAGACTTTCAAAGAAGTGCTAATGCCAACACTTTACAAATTATTCCACAAAATGGAAACAGAAGAAACATTGTTAAATTCTTTCTATTAGACCATAATCACCATGATACTCAAACCATACAAAGACTCAAAAAAGAAAGAGAATTACAGAAAAATTTCACTCATGAACATTGATGCAAAAATACTCAATAAAATACTGGCATACTGGATCTAAGAACACATCAAAATGATCATCCACCATAACCAAGTAGACTTCATAACAGAGATACAGGATTGCTTCAACATACAAAAATCTATCAACGCATTCCACCATAAAAACAAACTGAAAGAAAAAAAACATGATAATTTTATTAGATGCTGAAAATGCCTTTGACAAAATCCAATACCCATTCATAATAAAAGTCTTGGCGAGATCAGGAATAAAAAGGACATACATAAATGTTGTAGAATATTATTTTAAGATGTGTTACATTTGTTTATACTGTGGAACATTTATTTAATGAAGCAAAGATATGTTGCATTCTCGTACATTGCATTTGTTTAAGTCTGTGAAGCTGTGTTGCTTTGTCTGTCTAAAATATCTGATTGTTCTAATAAAGAGATGAACAGCTAGGCAGGAGACAGGATAGGTGGAGCTGGCAGGCAGAGAGAATAAATAGGAAGAAAAATCTGGGGGAAAAAGATAGAGGAGTTAGAAAAGGAGAGGAGGATGTTGGGGGCCAGTCACACCGCTATAAAACTAGTACAAAGGAAGGGAAAGGTATATAGAAATAGAAAAAGGTAAAAGCCCAGAGGAAAAGATAGATGGGATAATTTAATTTAACAAAAGCTGACTAGAAACAAGCCAAGCTAAGGCTGGGCATTCATTTAAAAAAAGAAGAAGTCTCTATATGATTTATTTGGGAGCCAGGTGGCAGACTCTACAAAGAGCCAAAAGAATGAAAAAAATACCCCTACACTTCAACATAATAAAAGCAATATACAGCAAGCCTGTTGCCAATATCAAATTAAATAGAGAGAAACTCAAAGCAATCCCACTAAAATTAGGAACAAGATAAGGTTGTTCACTCTCTCCATACCTATTCAATATAGTACTTGAAGTTCTAGCTATACAGTAAGACAGATAAATGAGATAAAAGGGATACAAATTGGAAAGGAAGAAGTTAAAGTATTGCTATTCACAGGTGATATTATAGCATACAAAAGTGACCCCAAACCTCTTCCAGGGAACTTCTATAGCTGATAAACATCTCTAGTCAAGTAACTGGATACAAGATTTACTCAAAAAATCAGTAGCCCTCCTATATACAGGCTGAGAAAGAAATCAGGGAATAACATCTTTATAATAGCTTCAAATAATATAAAGTATCTTGGGGTAACTCTAATCAAGCAACTGAAAGACTTATATGACAAAATGTCAAGTCTTTCAAGAAAGAAACTGGAGAAGATATCAGAAGACAGAAAGATCTCCCATGACCATGGATGGTAGAATTAGTATAGGAAAAGTGGCCATCTTACCAAAAGTAATCTATAGATTCAGTGCAATACCCATTAAAATACCAACACAATACACAACTTGAAAGAATAATACTCAACTTCATATGGAAAACAAAAAACCCAATATAGCTAAAATAATCCTGTACAATAAAAGAACTTCTGTAATTATCAACATCCCTGATTTCAAGCTCTCTTACAGAACTGTAATAATAAAAACCACATAATAGTGGCATAAAAACATACAAGTGGGTCAATGGAATCAAATTAAGACCAAGACACAAATCCACACACCTATGGACACTGAGATTTTGGCAAAGATGCCAAAATTATACAATGGAAAAAAGAAAGCATCTTCAACAAATGCTGATGGTCTACCTTGTTGTCCATATGTAGAATAAATAGATCCATATCTATTACCCTGTACAAAACTCAAGTCCAGGATCAAAACCTCAACATAAATCCAGATACACTGAATCTAGTAGAAGACAAAGTGGGAAATAGTCTTGAGTTCACTGGCACAGAGACAACTTCTTGAACAGGACACCAATAACTCAAACACTAAGATCAACACTTAATAAATGGGACCTCATGAAACTGTAAAGTTTCTGTAAAACAAAGGACACCATCAAATGGCAGCTTATAGAATGCAAAAGATCTTCACCAACTCCACATCTGACAGAGGGCTGATTTCCAAAGTATGTAAATAACTCAACAAAGTAGACATCAATAAACCAAATAATCCAATCAAAAATGGGGTACAGATCTACACAGAATTCTCAACAGAAGAATCTCAAATAGCCAAGAAACTCTTAAGGAGATGTCCAACATCCTTAGCACCAGGGAAATGAGATCAAAATTACTCTGAGATTTCATCTTACATCTGTCAGAATGCCTAAGAATAAAAACACAAGTGACATCTCATGCTGGAGAGGACATGGAACAAGGGGAACAATCCTCCATTGCTGGTTGGAATGCAAACTTGTACAGTCACTTTTGGAAGTGGTGGCAGTTTCTCAGAAAACTGAGACTAAACCTACCACAAGACACAGCTATACCCAGTTCTTGGGTATAGGCCCAAGGATGCTCAGTCATACCTGATGGACACTTGATCAGCTATGTTCATAACAACTTTAATTTGTAGTAGCCAGGAAATAATCTAGATGTTCTTATCATTCAGCAGAAGAATGGATTAAGAAAACATGGTAAATTTGCACAGTGGAGTATTATTACTCAGCTCTTAAACAAGGATACCAGAAAATTTGAAGGAAAATGGATGGAACTAGAGAAAATCATGAGTGAGGTAACCCAGATGCAGAAAGACAAACATGGTCCATACTCATTCATGAGTGGATATTAACTGTAAAATAAAGGATAATTATGATTCAATTCACAGACCCAGAGATACTAGGTAACAAGGAGGGTTTATGGGGGGATGCCTGGATCTTCCTGGGTAAGGAAAATAGTAGAGATTTTTGTGAGTGGACTGTGGGTGGGAGGGGATGGGAACATAAGTGATCAGGTTGGGGAAGGGACAGAAGGGGAGAGTACTGAAAGAAACTACTGGAAAAGGGATGCATTGGGGGTCAGGTAAAAACCTGGCACAGGGGAATTGCCCAAGAATCTACAAAGATGACCCCAGGTAAGACTCCTAGCAATAACAGATATTTAGCCTGAACTGACCATCTCCTGTGACCAGGCAAGAAGTCAAATGGAGGTAGTGGAAAACCAACCCAACCACACAACATTCAACTTACAGTCTGTCCTACCTATGGGATGTGCTGGGGTAAGGGAGTCCTGGAGATTTAGGAAGTGTCCAATCAGTGCCAATCTAGTCTAAAGCCCATGCCAGGAAAGTAAGCCAACTCCTGTCACTGCCTGGAGCACCAGGACCCAGAGGCTGAACCTAGAGACCTAGGATAGAACCAAATATGACTGGAGGGAAAAAAGTCAATGTAGTCATACCTAATGATATCCTGCTGCCGTACTCATAGATTGGTGCCCAGTCCAATTGTCATCCAATTGGGAGGGTGGCTTCATCTATCAACTGATGGAAATAGATGCAGATTCACAGCCCAATATTAGGTAGAGCTTAGTAAATCCAGCAGACAAGGGGGAGAAAGGATTGTAAGAGCCAGAAGGCTTAATAACACTACAAGAAAACTTACAGAATCAACTAACCCATTCACAAGTTCTTAGCCACTAATATGTACATAATTTTAATGCTAAATGAACTCTCACACACACACTAGACACAGTGGAAAAAAATAATTGCAAAGTATAAATTTGGTAAATTATTAACAATGAAGAATCTACCCTATAGGAAACTTCAAGTGATATTGTTTACATATGTGCGTACATGTATTTTAAACAATGTGTATGTGTGTGTGTGTGTGTGTGTGTGTGTGTGTGTGTGTGTGTATAACAGTACTATTAAAGAAAAACATAAATTTGAGAGAAAGTGCAGGGACACAGGGAGTTGGAGAGGGGATGAAGAGGTAGAAAGAATATTAGTACACTATTTATGCTTAAAAATCTCAAAATAGTTAAATAAAAACTGGAAAGTTAAACTGGTCATGTATTGCACCTAAATTCAATCCCTCCTACTGGGTGTGAAATACAAACACTTCTAGTTTCTATAAAATCACATTTCACAGGCAATTGCTTATTATTTAAACACGATGTACCCCTATTATTATTATAAAATGCCTCTTAGAGACACTCAAAATAGACATAGTGCAAAAAATGGAAAATTGACTACTAACAATGAAGAATTTATACTATGGGAAGTTTCAAGTGATGTTCCAGAGAGCTGTGCCTCCATAAATGCCCGATGGGTAGGTAGATGGGGGGAGGGTAGATAGACTGATAGACACAGGGTAGACAAGTGGGATTTTATCCTGCTACCTGTAAGTGAAGATTAAATAAAGACTCGTACACAGTGTAATTTCAAATTGCTTAAAGAGTATATTAATATTGTATTTATTAACAGAGAAATAGGGGAATCACTATTCCTTCAATAATATGCACAGATAAGAACAGCTCTCTGAATATATATATGTAACAGGACAAAGGGACATGTCCATGAGCAACACGAGAACAAACAAAAGAGTACATTTGGGTATGAATGCTCTCAGCTTCGTGTCTCCAAACTGAGTGTGTTCACCTTAGATTTTCTCATCAGAAGGGGAAAGCTCTTCTGATCCCCAAGTTCCACCTTCTAAGAATCCGTCAAAGGACTGAGAGGAGAAGCTGAGAGCTGAAGCTAGATACTAAAATCCCTTTGCATTAAATGTGCGCTCATCAAGAATTACTGCAGCAGGAGCATAGGCCAAACAGTGAAATAGGTGTTACAGCTTTAGACACTAGAAAGAGATCAAGAAAATGTTGTGATGTCTCAAATACAATGGCTTCTGGGAGACTTGGAAGCAGTTTCCTAACACAATAAAAACTTGAGATCAAATGTTCTGTATAATGCTGGAAGTGGTCGGGGTTACTCTGAAGAAGAGAAATAAGAACAGAGTCCTAAACTTCTTCCAAAGAACATAAATTGAAGAAATGGCACATTGAGTAAAAAATTTGCTGTGAATGTACAAGGACCTGTGTTTGAATTGCTACAACCCCCATGAAACCAAGGGTATTAGTGTGTATCTGTAATTCAGAGTTCCTATGGTGATGATGGAGGCTGAAAGTGGAAAATCCCTGGAAGTTCATAGGCCTGCTTGCCTAGTGTAGGCTGTGTTCAAAAACAAAGAGACAAACTTTTCAAACAAGGTAGAAGGGAAGGACCCAGGCATGTGGTTATCTTCTAAATTCCACATACATGCTCTAGCGTATGTCTGTCTGCATTCACACACACATGCAAATGCACACACACACACACACACACACACACACACACACACACACACACGCTAATCCAAAGTCGTTCAAAACAAGGTGACTTCCTTATTATGCTGCAGGACCTCATGCAATTTGAGTCAATTAATAGCTAAGGTGGAAATGAGAGGCTTTGTGGCAAGCAGGGAAATGTGGGAAAATGTCTTATTGATCCAGCGGATGCTTGTCTCTCAGGTGGAGTTGATGTTCTGAGGCTTCACAGTGAGAGGGACATTGTGCTCTGCTTCATTTGATTTCTGTCCATATCTCATTTGATAATACTGAAATGTAGTGGTAGTAATTAACTGTCTACCTTCCCATTTCACTCTTGTCTACATTAAGGGTTCAAGCAAAAATTAAAATGAGGATTGTGACAATAAACTGTGTATAATTACCTCATCACATATATACACAAAACCCTTCCTTCCATGAACTGCTATTTTAGAATTATTTTTCCCTAATGATCAATGTTAAAAATACAGAAATTTGTCATCAAGTTACAGATGTATTTTTCTGCAAATAGGTTAAGTTTCTTTAGAAAAGAAAAAGAAAGAACAAGAAGGAAAGAAGGAGGGAGGGAGGGAGGAAAAGGAAGGAAGAAAAGAAGAAAGGAAAAAAAAACCTAGACAGAGTTGGCAAATAGCTGTAAAGTCTATTGTAAGTTGCATAAGGACAGAATGCCTTTTTCATTACCATTTCACTTGAAGAGACTCTTTTCTGAAATAATGATGGGGTTGTTAGACCTAATTCTTCTGTGCTGCAGAATTCCAAATCCTCCATCTACCAGCCATCAAGTTATAGATCCTATTTAATACAGCTTGCATTATGGCTAGAGGTTCCCAGGCTTCCCAGTCAAATAGTATCAAGCCTAATATAAGAAATAGTTTTCTAGAGTGAAAGTCAAGTAGCAACCATATGAGAATTGATTTCTACCCACCACAAAGCAATGCAAAAAATACACTTGAATCCAAATGTCTGTGCACAGATATTTTCTAATATGATTTAGTATCATATTATAACTAACTATATCTTATATGAAATTTGTCATTTATTTAGTACAGAAAAAATAGCATATTGCATATACATAAAAGATTTCTTTTAAATTATTTCTTTAAAAAATTAGTATTGTAGATAAATAATGATTAAGCCCAAAGAAGGTAGGAATCCTTCAACAAAATAAAAAGGACAGGTTCTCACCAAATTATTTCGTTTCAAAAGAAAGGCAGACCAAGATGTATGATACATAATTTATAATAATTTTTAATTATGGTTCATAAAAATGAACATGAAAGTAGAAAAGGTACTATTTGGGAAGAGGAGGCAAATTAGTTGGAGGTGGGGGAACAAGAGACAGAGTAATGAGAGGGAGTGAACATAACCAGAATATATTACCTATTTATGAAAAAGAGATGTGGAACCAATTATATGGATATAAGACACACGTTAATAAAAACTTGGGAAATACATAGGTTAATTTTTGCATTTTGTCTTTAAATTAGCTACTGGGGCTGGAGAGATGGCTCAACAGTAAAAGTACTTGCTGTCTTCTGAGGACCTGAGGGAGGTTCCCGGGCATGGTGGGTGGCTCACATTCTCCAGTGGTGGCTCAGCTCCAGGGAATTCTACACCTTCTTCTGACTTCTGTAGACACCTGCACACACAGGCACAAAAATAAAAATAAATGAGTCTTTAAAAGTCACATTTCTTCAATGAATTTTTCCTAATAGTTGATGAATTATCAAGATACATAACAAGTTCCTACTGGGAACATAACTTTGAGCCCTCTGTAGAAGCCTGCATCACAATGGGATAGATTGACACTGTGGAGGACTTTCCATGAAGATCAAATCTGTGACTTCCAGACACTCATAGAAAGTAATGGTTGGAATAGATAGATGTCAGAAACACCAAATGCCATATATAACCTTCTATCTGAGTGTAGATTAAGCAGAAGGGCCTGATCTTCCTGCTTTATTAGAGAATGTGACCTAGAATGAAACTCTGGGGATACTTGGGACCCCCTGAAGCCATTTTTAAAATCAGAGTTAACACCAGACAAGATGAAGTGAATCACCAACTCTGGAGATACATATTGAATCTACTAAAAGTAAGGACAGCGTGTGGACTCTGAGTTTTTTAGTGAGCTCTCCTTTATGGAAACAGGAAAGCCCTCGCACCCTAAGTGTTTTCTATAAAAAAAAAAAAAGTTCACAATAAGAACATGACAATATATTAGCAGTAGTTATTACTTAACATGCAAGAGTGGGCAGAAATATTTTATGGCCAAAGAACCATGATGCTTGCTGTGAGAAAGTAGCTTCTAGACATGACAGGGTGATGCACCTGTGAATTTCAAAAAGGTGGTTGTCTAAATAAGACCTGCATAATGAAAGAACTAGTTAACAGGCAAATAAGAATGAAATATCAGAGGGAACCACATCTTGATTAAGAGCTACAAGCGGTCAATGGCTATATTAACAATTAATAGTCAATGGAAAAATTAGTTTTCCCCAGGGTCCAATACCTGATAGGTTATCTAATCCCAAATGTCTGTTCTAAACAAAATATGTACATATGAACAACTTTAAATAGACTTGGTAGTGTGTGTGTGGGTGTGTGTGTGTGTGTGTGTGTGTGTGTGTGTGTAACAATAATAATTAAGTAAGGTCATGAATTTAAAAGGGACTTGGAGTTACATGGGAGGAGTTAAATGGGGTTGAAAAGGTGAGGGAATGATGTAAATACAGGACTCATGAGAAAAGGAAGAAACAAAGAGCTAAAGAGGCCCACAGAAATCCACAAAGATACCCCCACAAAAGACTGCTGGCAATGGTCGAGAGACAGCTGGGACTGACCTACTCTGGTGATGGGATGGCCAAACACCCTAATAGTTGGGCCAGAAACCCCATCCAAGGACTGAGGAATCTGGATGCAGACATCCACGGCTAGGCCCCGGGTGGAGCGGGTGGAGCGCTGGGAGTCTAATTAGTGAGAAAGAGGAGGATTTATATGAGCGAGAATTGTTGAAACCAAGGTTGGATAAAGCACAGGGACAAATAACCAAATGAATGGAAACACATGAACTATGAACCAAAGGCTGAGGGGCCTCCAACTGGATCAGGCCCTCTGAATAGGTGAGACAGTTGATTGGCTTGATCTGTTTGGGAGGCATCTAGGCAGTAGTACCAGGTCCTGGGCTCGTTGCATGAGTTAGCTGTTTGAAACTTGGGACTTATGCAGGGACGCTTGGCTCAATCTGGGAGGAGGGGACTGGACCTGCCTGGATTGAGTCTATCAGGTCGATCCCAGTCCTCGGGGGGAGACCTTGATCTGGAGGAGGTGGGAATGGGGTGTGGGCTGGGGGGGAACAGGAGGGGGGCAGGAAGGGAGAGAACAAGGGAATCTGTGGCTATTATGTAGAACTGAATAGTATTGTAAAATAAAAAAAAAATAAAAAATAAAAAAAAACTTGAAATTAGGGATATTTTGGTTTGAGAGTTAGAATTCTGTATCAATGCTTACGTAAATACATGCAAATACATACCATTATATATGACACTCACTTCTCTTTACATATAGTTTAAACATAAATCAAGCCTTGCAGAGGAACACCATCAGCAAGGGAATGGCAGGATTTAATTAGTAAAGCATGTGAAAGTTTTATTTTGATTCTTTCAAGTAAGGTGCTGCATAATCCTAATTTCTAATAGTGAAGTTATTAGATCCTGGAAAATAGCACAATTAACTATTTATCTTTAAATAGGACCCAACTGAGTATTTGTAAACTGAGATGAAATGCGCACTATGCGATTAAGTTGTGTAACCATTTTTTTATGTAAACAAAAGCAGAGCTTCTCAGTTTGTTTTTTTTTTTTTTTTCTCACAGGTATAATGTCATTTTGAAAACACTGTGTTTCTCAGGGGCCATGGATAAAGGCACTACATCCATCTTTGTCAATTTCATAGAGGAGTCATTAGCGAAATGTCACCTTCTGAGGTTTTCACACCTTGAGCAGAAAAAGTTTTTAGTTTCAAAAATAGCAACAATAAAAACAGTATCTAATTGCAGTAGACATTAAAACTGTGCCACAGACACATTTTGCCATTGTGAAAAATCCAAACATGTCAGTACTTTTGCTGTTATTATTGTGTCACTGGAAATCTACCTCAGCTATCCTCTTTCCTTAGTATTTTCAAGAGTCCCTAAAATACTGTACTGTTGTTGCAAATGCAATCCATAGACTCTGTTATCTGAGTGAAGTATTGCTGCATTACTTTCACAACTGATGTTGACTTAAAATTGTATTGTCACTTTTTAAAAGCCAAGATTTGAGAAATCCAAAACAGTTCCAAGGAGATCTTATCCCCGCACTATTCTACACGACTTCAAAATAATGAGCAAATTCAGAGGGTGAATAACTCTCCAACATCCTTAGCAAGATCCAGATGTCTGTGTTTACAAACTTTTTGGCAGCTAAATCAATTCTGAATACAGGATTCCAGATGACAGTTACTGCAGGGAGTAACTGGATTTAGTTCTCAGAGAGCAATTTGCCCTTTCAAAGGAGTTTCAATAATCTTACCTAATTTCAAATATTTTAAGAGTCATAAAATGGGAAAGAAAGCCTATACATATGGTCATAATCCTCCTAAATATTTATTTTTGTTGTATGTTGTTTTCTTAGGCCATTATTAATTATTCACTGAGGCCAGAGCTATGTGAAAGCCACATGCAGTAGCCACTGATTTCATATCTCTGTAAGTTTTGAAACACATAGCAGCAACCTATTTCCTGAGCTCATTTGGCAAGTACATTTTGTTCAACAAATCTCATCACAGGGAGGAAGCATGACAATCCTGTAAGCAGTGCTGGGTGGGTAGGAGCGATGTGTGCTCTGGCTGTGTGGCCCAGCCTCCTTTAGGGAGTCTGTCATTTTCTTCATGTTGCTGTAACAATTCAACACATGGTTCCTGACATAAAACAAAATGTGTTTATTCTCCTGTGGTCTTCTGGTATCTAAAATCACTTTCACTATGCTACAATGAATCTGTCATCAGGGCTTGTCCTTTCTGGGTCCTCCATCAATAGAATATTTCTTTTTTTTAATTTTTTTTTTATTTTTTGTTTTATGTTCATTGGTGTTTTGCCATTGGTGTCAGATCTTCTGGAGCTAGAATTACAGACAATTGTGAGCTGCCATGTGGGTGCTGGGAATTGAACCTAGGTACTCCGGAAGAGCAGTCAGTGCTCTTAACCACTGAGCCATATCTCCAGCCTGATAGAATATTTCTACATCTGTTGATCTTCTGTAGAACACTGATAATTTGTGGTTATGGCTCCATCTTTCATCTTGAAAGCCAGATAGGCTGCAGCTTCCCCCTTTTCTGGCCCTTAGTAAACTTCAATATCTTCTATCTTTGAATCTGATACTTCTACAGTCCTTTTACAAGGATCAATTTGATGACATTGAACCAACCCAGAAACTTCATCTGTAATTACTTACTTGTTTTGAGTTCCTTTGTTTCACCTGTAAAGTCTATTTCTTCATATGAATTAATATTCATGGATATTGTAAATTAAAACAGACATTGGAAGGAGCAATTTCAACCAAGAATAGATATTATGAATATTTTTTACATACCTTGAAAATTTTGTGGTTTGAAGTAATCCTTTGGAATTTCTGCATGTCATCTACTTATCTGTAAGTCCTGCCCATCTTATGTTATCTTGAGCATTTTAAAATCACATAGATGGGATGCCTTTTTCAGCCTTGATGCAGGGACAGGAGCTTGGTCCTGCCTCAACTGAATGTACCAGGCTTTGTTGACTTCCCATGGGAGGCCTTACCCTTTTGGAGGAGTAGATTGGGGGGACAGGGGGCAGGGGAAGGGAGCTGGAGGAGGGATGAGGGGGGAACTGTAGTTGGCATGTAAAATAAAAAATTTTTTAAATCATATAAATGCATAATTTCTGTAAAATGACACTATAATATAAATGTTTAACTAGTTTGCAACATCTCACAATTATGTGATTGATGAGACTTGAGGTTCTGTGCTTACTATTGCTTGAAGTTTATATAATTCCTTTATTATTGAGGTGGAGTGTTGCAATTCTCTTGATAGTATAAATTAATGAAATACTGCAGCGTTCTAATTGATGGCTTTCTCTGATGTCTTCATAAACCATTATTATTCTGTCTGCAGAGGCTTATAATCTCTGGAAATTTCATGGCATCTTCACTTCTTGAGACAGATGTTCTGAAATAATTTTCAATTATGTCTTAGTTTTTGGCAATGTGAGGTAGATAGAGAATTAACAACAAAAATCGGGTTCCAATCCACTGACTCACTTCTAACAGGTCTGTCACTTGGAAAGGATTCTGGAATCTTGGAAGAGATTCTACTGTAAGCCCTCTCCACTAGACATCAGCACATCAACATATTCTTTTATCAGAAAGTAAATTACTTTGTCTAGTCTGGGGCAATAAACTAGGAATTTTACATGCTTATTTATCCATCCAACAAACATTTGTCAAATTTATATGTGAAAGTTATATGAGAGTACATAAGGTACAAGGTAAATTTTTAAAAAGCCATCTTATTTCCTGAGAGAAGTCCAGATCTTATCAGAATGGATCCATGACTATTGTACAACATAGTGTTGGGATTTATGTGAACAGGCTATGTTAAATATGTACTGAAAAGATCATCTAATTTCAACTTTTAATAAGGGAATTTCTTCTTGACAAATTGAGTTTTGAAGGACTAACATGAAAGGCATTCTAGGAAGGTGTGACATGTCATGGCAGCTTGAGTTACCAAGGACTGTACCACCCTTCTCTGTAAAAGGGAAGTACAAGGAAGCAGCAGCTTCACAATAAGGGACTTTGAGAAAAAAAAAATTTTAAGTGAATCACCTTGATAACCTGGAATACTCAAAACAGGGAGTTATAGAGGTTCAGGTTGTATGTTAGATCATTTCTGGTTTCTAGGGGAAGGGCGGATTGTGTGTCCTTTAACCAAGCAGTATTCTCTGATCTTCCATAGATTGTGATGTGTCTTGGAAGAGTGAGCTGGTTGGAACTTTAACCAGAGTGGTTAGACTCTGCCGAATTCCCACAGGAGAAGGGAACCAACTGTAGGTCTATGCCTGGTTCTTTCAGGTCTCCCTGGTTTCCAGGCTGCTAATCCAATGGTTACTGTATCTCTTTTAGAAGTCAGGACACTTGTTGGTTCTCTCTAGGGAATATAGCCTTGCTCTGTGCTGCCAGGATAGCACTGTCCACTGTCTTTGCCTGCCAAGAGCTGTTTAAATGGTTCCCTGAATTCTACTGTGATTCTACAGTATAAATGGACCATTTTATAGTTTACCAATGTGGTTACAGAAAATAGTTTCACCCTCCAATGTGGTTACAGAAAGTGGTTTTACCCTTATAACACAAAGTATCATCACATACATTTCAAAGATGAAGAGGCCTTAATTCTGTTATATAATTTACTAAAGATTCAGTAACTGGGACAGACAGAAATGGTGTATGTCTTTGTGTAGAGGAGCAATTCTTTCTCATTCTCTCCCTGACAATGACTGGAGGATTTCACTAATTACTTCCAGTAGTCACCTGGGTAGGAATATCTGCAAGAATATCCCACTGGAACCTCAAGCATTATCACTCTGCCATGGCAACAAGAGATTTGAACAAAATTTTGTGTGACATTTCATATATCTAATCTTGTTTCCAATAAAACCATGAAGTAAGTAATGACATATTTAGCACCAGAATTAATTAATAGGCAAGGATTTCTTGACAATCACTCCAATTTGACAAAATCCATGTTGTATGTACTTTTTACACTAAAATATACTAGTGTATTTTGGAAATATGGTACGTGTATTTCACCTTTAAAAATAATTCCCATGGGGAGTTCCTTATTGGAGGAAATGTTGTAATTTTATTATTTGCATTCAGTATAAATTATGACACACAATTTGCTTCTAAGGGAAGTAGTTCACAAATGGATATATATATGAAAACAAAGATACTCTAAAGAACCATTCTTCTACTCCAAGCAAAATTAGTATTATATTTTCATTTAACCAAGAGTTTAAAATCATTTAACTTGTATACTAGCCATTTTATTTTCATGTTTTATCCCAGTGTGGATGCTATCTACCTTCCCTTAACGAATGCTGAACATTTACTTCTTCGATTGCTAATACACCAGCTGATCATTTTTTCTCAGGCCATATATTTCTCATATTGTCATAGATCTTGCCTCAACCTTAAACTATCTTCTCATCAGAACTCTTGAAAAGATCTTCAAAACATGTGTGGAATTCACAGGCCTGCAAAATAGCTTAAAAACAGATACAATGACACCTAGTGGTCTTGCAAAAATGCTTTTTTTTTCCCCTGAAAGCTAGGCAGATTAAATGAATGTACAGAGAAAATAACTGTGAAAATTGAAGGATTTCAAGCTTAAAATTTGAAGCTGATGTTTTTTGCTCTCTAAGTACGTATGTCCTCTACTTATTTAACTTTACATCCCACAGGGGACAAGTTGAACTAATTCCAGAATGATTTGTCTTCTTACAAATCCTTTGTATGCTGAAGGAATACATTTGAACTTGCAATAAAAAAGAAAAGCAGAGGATGCATTCCACAAAAACTTATCTAATTTGAATTGACCAATGAGATATTACTTGACAAGCCTCGGGCTGTTGGTATTTAAAGCACAGAAAATTTTGGAACCTCTTCGAATTTCTTCTTCTCTTTTAATTCAGGGCTATCACAGAAAACTAAATGAAATATTTCAGAGTCTTTTACTGCAATATTTACAAAAAAACCAAGTAGCCATCTTTCCCTAGTTCTCTGAGAATTTAATGAATTTGAAAAGCCAGACTTTTCAGGGTGGTAATTTAGCTGGTGTGGGTTATTTAAATGATAACAGTTTCATCATAGAAAGTACAGTGTAAATTCCTATGCACCATACTAAAATGTCAAGTTCTATTAAAATAGCTGTTAAGGATGACCTCAAAAGTTTATATCGCCTTCCCTTTGAAGGTACCTGCAATATCTACCGTATGGCATTCTGAAGGAAGAATATACACAGGGCACTCATTCGGAGTTCAAGCACAGAGCCATCCCATCAAATGGTAAGACTTTTGTTGTCATATGTCATGGAAAGAAAAGCACAGCTTTAACTTGGAATAAAAATCTCACAAGGCAAATGGGCAGATTCGCTGTGTCGTTTGAGATGTGAGGTTTGTGGGAAGTGGATGTCGAGTGCTGCCTTCCTACCTGTGTTCCTCGTGGCTGCCTGAACAGTGGACGCCTCAGATTCCGCCCAGCTGTGGCTCAGCAGGAGCCTGAGCAGGTTCTCTATTCTCTATGATGTCATGCTCTTGATACTGTCAAGTTTAGAAGTAATACATATTGTATCTTGTTTTTCTTTTAATTTCACTGAGCTGTTACATTAATAATTTTATTAACATTCTGAATATATAAATCCACCAAATGTAAAAATCATTTCAAATTTCCAGGAAGCGTTAGAACATAGTCCATTAGATATAAACATATAACTTAAAGCCTGCTACACAGGAAAGGGAAGTTGACAACCATTTCTAAAGATTATTTTCTTACATGGCATCAAATTGCAGTTAGCTGCACAAAGGGAATTTTATTGCCTACAGTGGCATATTTAGAGATATGTGGACAAAGTTTCACTACATTTGAACACATGTAATAGTGAGTTTCAGATCCTATTGGAGCATTTACAGAGTCAGATTAACAATATGCCTCTTTTAAGTTTCTAGCTTCCCATGGTAAATACACATGAGACAGGACACAAGTTCTTATATCAACATCTCATTATGTTCATCTTAGAAAATTAAAAATGAGTTTTGCATTTTCATAGATGTTCAGGAGAAAGGAGACATAGTACATTCCCAGGAAGGGGAATCAGTTCTCTAAGTGTCTGATAAAGACAGATGTACTCCTCGAATCTATTCTATTACAGCTCTCCATCAATAGCAAAGTCACAGGATCTGGACCAAACTATGTGTCCTCACTTTAGATCAGAAATATTGTGGAGAGAATTATGAAAAGCAGCATAATGTCCAGTTATGAAATGATGCCTCTAATCACATGTCATTCTTTTCCAACCTTGTACATCTCAGTGTAAACAGTAGAAACAATTTTCCATATTACACTATGATTCAAACACACATATTTAGAACAATGAAATTTGATTATTTTCTTAAATGTAATGTTAGATTCTAAATACTAAGTCATGAAAGCCCATGCACGATTGTCCTTTTTTAAACCAGAAATCTTTCAGATTTAATTTCATAAACAGTAATATCTGCTTAATTGTAGGGGTATAAAACACAAAAATGAGTATGAATTCTGATAGAAGAAGCTAAAATGTTCTGTTTCATATTGTTGCTAGAGATAATATAAGTAAATTGAACAATCCTGGAAGAGGTTATTCTTTCAAACAAAATAAAAAATTGCAAATATATATTCCTAATAAGTTAAGATGGAAATCAGCCTGTAATAAAGCCGCTGAATGACCTTCTGATCTTAAGGTCATGTCAAGGAATAACACTGCAGTTCACATGGTTCAGTTGGAGATTGTGTTCTAGCTCTTCCTGGATACTTCAAATGTTTTTGTTTGTTTGTTTGTTTCATTGTTTAGTTTTTAATTGTCTTAAACTTCATTGAAAACAAGTATCTGCCAAGAGTACCAGTGTGTCCATTTTATAGATAACTCCAATAATTCATCAATCCCTAATCTATTAATCAGAAAAGAGACATTTCTTTCTGAGAATAAGGAATATTTACATTTTATCTAGCCAAATAGTTGTGATAGTATTTATTCAATTTGTATTCACCATAAACCTGCTTGTCTGAATCTACACACAAAATACTTATACTTGTAAGCTATGATAAACCATTCACGCTCATTGACTAAAGCTGACTAATGTTATTATGTTGGATCTATTATGTGAAAAAGGTACAGAGTGAATAAAGGAGATTATTTCAGAGTGTATTTTGTTAAGTTTCATAAAGTTATTTAAAGGAACATCTTCTTTTACAAAATCTAATAAATCTCTTGGTTTTAAACATCACTATGGCAAGGTCATGTGTAGCTTTGCTGTTGACACACACATGTATGCAAAGCCCTGCTGCTAGGAGTAACCCTAACTTCTAAAAGCTCGACTGTAAGGTACACCTACCAAAGATTATGTGTATAAATGTCCTCTACCTCTTTGATTGTTTGAAAGGTTGTAGCCCCATAGAACCACTCCAGAGTCCCACAATGTTCTTCTCACTGACTTCTCCTAGGACTAAGACAGGATTCTTTCTCGGGAATGTTTTATCTATGGGATAAAAAAACAACCAACAAAATTATTTTAAACACTTACTGCTGATTAATTCATTGCTATATATCACTATTCTGCTATTCTACATCCTCCCTAGGGAATGCAACCAGAGTCAATTAATTCCACCTCTTGCAACATCCTAATGTAAAGCCTAAAGATTTCTGAACATGGTATTTTTTCGGTTTTATTACATCCAATTACCTATAATGACTAGTTGCTTCACATTTCTCAAATGATAAATATCTAAAACTTCTCCTGGTCCTTTAAGGATGGGTTTCTAGAAATCTGATATTGTTAAAATTGTGTAAGACGGTTTTCAGTTAAATATTAGGGTAATAGAGATTCTGTTTTCATTGAGGATATTTCTGTATGTCAAAAGTAGACTATGAATAATATCATTTGAATAAAGACATTGAATCAAATTTATAATATTTGTAATAAAATAGTTTGTAAACACAGTTCCTTTATAAAAAAAAAAAAAAAAAAAAAAGCTGTAATTCTCATACCCTTATGTCAAACTTGGAAACGGAGAAAAACAAAGATTCCCTGATGATCCCCTATTGTCATACTCTGTCCCTAATGCACAGGACTGTGATTTTACCACTCATTTCCATACACTCCCAGAAACAGGCTTTATTTCAGACAGATTTTCAGAAATCTTCTCAAAATTGGAAAAATAGCCCATGCTGTCTTTAAGGACAGCTTTTTGGTTTAGCAAATCATCTCTTCTTTTCTGGATTCTAACCTGCAGGTTGCGTTTCAGGACTAAGAATTGGCCCAAGACTCAATGTCAGTAAAGTATTCTGAGGCTTGATTAAACATCAATACCTCAAAATTGGCAAAGGGAGGCAGAGGCAGGCGGATCTTTGTGAGTTCGAGGCCAGCCTGGTCTACAGAGCAAGATCCAGGAAAGGCACAAAGCTACACAGAGAAACCCTGTCTCGGGAAAAAAAAAAATGACAAAGGTTAAGGCCTGGATATTTACCAAGGCAAAGGAGACAAATGGGAAGTGAAAGTGAAATTTGTGTGTATGAAACTGAGATCTCAGGAAACAACATCAGCACCTAAAATAGGAAAAATGCTAAAGGGCTCAATCATGGTTAGCCCACATGTGCTAAATAGCTGTATATACTCTACATTCCAAGTAGGTATTTATTTGCTTATTTATGAGCAATATGTCCCTGCTACTACCTCAGGCTATTAAAGCTGTGGGGCTTCACTCTCAACACCCAGTCAAGCTTCCCACCGTCACACCAGCAAGGCCGGCTGTATCCACAGAAACTTATCGTGAAACTATTATGTCATCAAGATGCAGAGTGTAGAGTGGAAAAAGCCCGAGGTAAAAATACTCCCTACTGTCTCACTTTGCATGATAGCACCTGTCTCAACATAGGCTTGCTGCTGACTGGTTTAGACATAATGAGATGTTTGTTTTGAACATTCACTCCTCTGAACATTTACATTAAATGCTGTCATGCCCAGAAATTCTACCTTTCTGTCCTTTAAAATGTAATTCCTTTTGGCAGCAAGTAATTTAACATTTTTAAGAAAAGAAGCCTTTAATTGGGAGGTGTTAAGTCTTCAACAGCAGAACATTTAATTTTTCTGATTTCTAAACATATTCCGCAGGTCAAAGCAGAACTTTGCAAACATAATAAGCATAATAAACTGTTGGTTTAGTGGCAGTGAAGAGAATAATCAGCAGCTTATTTGCACAATAAGATTATTCATGCAGCTTATCTACATTGTATTGACAAGCACTTAATGACTATGAACCAACAGGAAAAACCTAAAATTGCTTTCTTGTTTGCAAATGCCGTTGTTTACACATGATTGGAGACAGTTTCCACGGTATGGGCCTTCTTTGCATGTTTTATATACTCTTAAAATTTTCATTCTAAATTTCAGAAAGTGAAATAAGTAGGGTTTTCAACTTTATATTAGTTATTTAACTTTTAAAATAAGAACCATAAATCTTACATATTCCTTATTTTATATGTATTGAAAGGAGGTCTAAATAGTTATTATTACACAGGCACAACATGAAAATTGCACCAGTACATTTGTAATGTTTGAAATATCACACCACTTGCTTTTCTCCATAAACTTTTTCTACCACTTATTCCTGAGAATGTTATCTACAAAACAGATTAATAAATATAAAAATACAATCTTTTTCTCTTTATTAAGAAACTTTTTATTCATTTTGTATATCAACCATGTAAAAAAACATAAAAATATAATTTTAAGATACTATATCTAGTGTATACATTTAGCAAATAAGTTGCTATGAGAAGATTTGGGAATTTTTCTGTGTTTGGGAATTTTTCTGTGTAGTATAATTTTCACACATAAAATTATTTCAGATTGTATCATAACTGAACAAAATATGTAGTTTTCAAAGGCTATCTATTACTAGAGAATCAAAGCTTTCTAAAACTTATTTTTTGGTTTTGATATTTTTCTAAAATTAGTTCCAGGAGGATTCTCAAACATTAGACACAGTCAATCAATTATTTCTCCCATTCCTATGTTTATAGGTATAAGAATTTTCAAGAAAGGCCTCAATTACATAAATTTAAAACTAAGGTTTTATTTTAGGAAAAGTCTATAATAAGCTCACTTCTATCCCAGTTATATGATAAAAATCACAAAATCACATGACAATTTCAGAAAGTATCTTTCTATTAAGATACATACACCATGTCCTCTGCATATATGTTGGGCTGTTAGCTTAGTGTTTTTGTGGGACTCCTATCAGTGGGAGCAGGTGTGTCTCTGACTCTTTGGCCTGTTCCTAGGACTCTTTTCCTCTTGTTGAGTTGCCTTGCCCAGCTTCTTTGTGAGAGCTTTGCCTTATTATATTTTATTCTGTCATATTTGATTGTTGTCTCTTGGTGGCCTGCTCTTTCTGAAGGTAGATGAATGGAAATTTGATCTGGGAGAGAGGGGAAGTGGGTAGCAATGAGGAGGAGTGGAGGGAGGGGAAACTTTGATCCAGAAATATTGTATGAGAGAAGAATCTATTTTCAGCTTTTAAAAAAAGGATACATTTTCTGAGAGCTTGTAAAAAATTTCAAAATTATTTCTTAGCACAGGGCCACATAATTATTTAATGCATAGCCATCACACTCATCCTCCTCAAAGTAAAAGTACAAAATTTTGTGAGTGAAATATTAAAACCAATGTTATTCTTTAATTAAAGGTTTCAGTTACAGGAAGATCATTTGAGAGAATAAGAACATGGAGTGGGGGCTTCTGAATTCCAGTGAGTAGTAAGCCAGCCACATGCATTCCACAGTATCGACAATGTAAGCACCAGACCACTAATCCACATCCTGCTCTAGCTCTAAGTGTACAAAATCAGCCTATTGTAAGCAGTGATGTTATTAGTTACTTTGCTTGTTGTGTGATGAAATATGTGAAAAGAAATATTTTAGAAAGCTGTTGCCCATATTCAGTGTAAGTCTTCCTATCTCAGTTAACCTCATCAAGGTAATTCCCCACAGGATGCCCAAGGCTTATCTCCTAGGTGACTCTACAGCCTGTCAAGTCACTGATCAATGTTAGTGTCACAGTAATGTTCTTCAAAGTAAAGTGGCATTTTTACCTCATGAGATAAAACCGAGTATACGCATTATGTTTCTATGTAAAAATCAAATGTCTTGCAAATTCCGGTGCTCAGTTTTCATTCATGCTAAGTAATTTTGACTAAGGGATCCATCCAAATGCTTTTACCTCATATTTATAAATATATCTTTCTAGAATATTTACTTGGTTAGTACTAAAGCAAACAAAATGTAGGGTGGGCTTCTTCTCTTTCTATGGGTCAAACAATACAGAGTGAGTTGTAAGTGATCAGGTTCTCTTTACTTTCTGGACTTGCAGACTTGGTGAGAATTAGAATCAGGGAGAAACACCTCTTAGCATGTTCTTCATGCAATTGGGAAGAGAACTGAGGGGGAGGACCGACCCTCAAAGTGGGGAAACTTTCCAAGCCACCATCCAGACACAAAGACAGGAGAAAGCCTCCCGGCGTTCTTCGTTTCTATCTGTGCAAGTTGTTGCTGCGGCTGAAGCCGCCTTCCTCTGCAAGCGTTATACGACTGTGTCTTTGGCTTGTTTCGTTTGTTTATTTGTTTGTTTGTTTTTAGCAGTCATATGTCTCATTTATTGCGATTTGTAATGTACAATTGTAATCTCCTTATGGCTAACTTGTTTGAAATGTATATGGGACATTTCTTCCTTTTTAAAAAATGATCACAATTGTTTAATGGCATTTGAAAAATAATAAAGGCTGTCTAGTGAAAGTTGAAAGCAGAACATAATTGTTCTCCTTGCAAGGAGAATGACTTTGTTAGTGGCAATGACTGTGTCCCTTTCCCAAATTTAGACTTATTGGTTTTGTAGCAACACAGCTCAGAGTGGAGACTGGGGAATTCTTTTCTAAATTTCATCCACGAGGATGCCAAAACAAAGTGGTGTGCCAAGATATCCAAATGGCTAACTTCTAAAATCTTTGACAATGGTAAGTATGTTCAGTGTAGCAAAATAGAGAATCCAATAATTTCTTACTGTAAGAGATCATTCATTTATTTATTTGCTCATCTTATGTCACCTATATTAATTATTGTTGATGAGTTGGAGAGAGAGATCAGCCATTAAAGTCTAAGATTCACAACAAAAACAACAATTCTCCTGCTTTTTAATGCATAACAAAATGTAGCTACATTTCAGAAAGTTCCAGCCCCCCAGAAATTGATTGAGGCTGTTAAGGCATCCATCTTTGTGGACTGAGCAACTAATAAGATTTCAATGTACAGGACCATTGTTGGACTTTCTCCATTGTGTTAGCCAATCTGATAAATCCATTTTCATAATATATATAAGTATATTATGAAATACATAAAATATATATATTCTTTCTATTGGTTCTTTTCTTCCAGGGAGCTCTTTCTAATACTGTATTTCAGGAAGGCTTAGATGCTGCAGATGTGTGAGACCACACAAACCAATAAAACATTAAGATTCATATTTTGCTCACTGTTTCTTGCCTTTGGTTCACCATTCACACTAACCATGATCCTTAGGACCTACCCAAAAAAAGCCACTAACCTCTTTTGCAACATCAATGACTTGCATTTGTATATACACATCTCAGACAAAGGAACACAACCTATACTACACTTCTGAAGGAATTTCCCCGATAAAAACTCAAAACTATAGAGTTTTAGGAAAACAATCTCACATGAAATGATACATTTTAAGCAAGACTTTTGATTTCATATAGATCAGTCCTGACAGAAGTGGACTTCTACCTAAGCTCCATGGAATAGGAGCTAGAAAAAAATACCTTCTTACATCATAAGTTAATATAAAGTTGTTATTTCTGCCTACCAAACTACTTTTATCTACTCTACCGGTTAAATATTTACATCATCTTGAACAGTGAAAATCAAGTTAACTAGAGTAAATTTCCATCAGTGGTTGTTTCTTGCCATCTTTCATGTCCTATTGTGATGGGTATCAATACTGACCAGTAAGTAGATAACAAAAATAAAATCAAACAATCCTTTGGTTGGTATTTTTTATTCTTCGAGTATATCCAATTTCTTCTTACCCTGTTTGTTTCTTGCTTAGCAGATAGTGTAGCATCAAGTAACCTAACAAATGATATTCCACTGAATGGGAGGGCCAATCAATCAAGCACAAGGAGATGAGGGGAGGAAAGGGAAGGGGGTGAAGAGTAATGGAGAACAGGAAGGAAAGAATAAACAGGAGATGAAGGGAGAAATGATGGAAGAGAGAAACAAAAAAGAGAATAACAACTAGTAAGAAAAAAAAAAGGAAAAAGGCCATGAATTTGAAAGAGAGCCTGAAGGGCTATATAGGAGATTTTGGAGGGTGGAAAGGGAAGGGAGAAATATTTTAATTAAATCATAATCTCAAAAAAAACAGGTGAAAAAGTGATAATGAGACATTTAACTCCAGAAAAAATACCATCAACCCTTCTGGATAAAACCATAGCACACTGGTTTCTGAATGTTCATAGCTCTTCACATAATATTTGATACTTCAGCTTAGGTTGACAAATACCAAATGGGGGGCTGAAAATAGAAGGGATTAAACAAATATAAAGTTTTTACTCTGTAAATTAAACAATAATGACAACAAGAAGAATTATGCTAACTGCTCATTCTAAGTAATACCCCTGAAAAAGTCTTTTATCTATCAAATGAACTGATTTGTCAACACTCAATTTATTCATGTCTTCTTGATACAAAACTTATCTAAGGCCATTCTATGTTAAACCCTATCCTATGTCATCAACATTCCCTCTTCTTTGGTGACTGTCCTTGAAATCAGTTCCTGTAAGTTTGAACCTCTAAGGTCCTAAATTACTTCTAGCAAGGTGAGGTCCCTTGGTACATTAAACCCAACAGATGTATCCTCACTTGACTGCTTTTCTGATGACATTTTTTTTTAATTAAAGAGCTGTCACTATATAATGATTCCACATAATATTTTTAAGTTGTGTGTAAAATATGCTTTACATTAGCAGTATCACTAAACTGTGAACAGGTGCAGTTTCTGTCCCCAGAAACACTTTAAATTCTATTGTCAGGAACTAGACCTCTGTTTTTATTTATCATATTCCCATGACCCAGAATATAATATTATGGACAAACGTTCACTTTGAATATGCAATGATTAATATAGTCAAGAATTTCTAGTGGTACATACTTCAATTAAATTCCCACTGTATAGTATCCAAATATGTATTTATACAGAACTATATGTATGCATGTAATGCAGTCTTAATGGCTATATATTTGTGACTACTATATATATTCATGACTGTAATACTGAACTATGTTCATTTTTTACATATTTGTGAATATAGGAAATTATTTATGTTTGCACATATATATAAACATATAAATTTGATACTATAATAGTATATATTTTTCCATTTGAATTTTTCTGAATCTAGACACAATGTACAAGATAATATTTATTCAAATAAAAATTGGAAAATTAGGCTGATTGCTTTCTTAATCATGCAAGCCATCATTTTAACATTAAACCTAAATGAAACAATACTCATCATATATAGCATGATGGCATGGAAAACTCACAACTTGTCTTTTAGTCAAAAACTTGAGATATTAACCATTGGGAGTATATCTGCTAGTAAAGACTATGACTTACCATATAGAACACGTTTTTAATTACCTTTCAAATATAATCATGTTTCCCATATATATTTCTTTTTCAAAGCCATAAATCATTATCTTCCTCCAAACTTCCCCAATCCTTAAGGAGCAGCTCTGCCTTAAGCTGGGTTTCTATTGCTCTGCACCTGTTAAGTTTCAAGCCAGTTAACTTTTGGCCCAGAAGAAATAAAATATTCAATTTAATATATTTGCGAAAAATGCATGGAAGCCACAAGAAATTCCTATGAGAGTTCTAAATCTTTTTGGCGCATATTTCATAGTCCCTGAGCTGTGAGCACGTTTGAAGATATAGCAGCCTGGTGGAGGCAGGATGCAACCCTTATTCACATCTGCCAGCTAATAGAAGGATAAAACGCTACAGCTGCCACAGTAAGTATTAATCACTCGAAAAGGGGAAATTGTATTAATCTCTGGTGCATGCTCTGTTTATATATGAGTGTTATTTATGCATTGTATGGTATGTTTTTGCTAAAATAACCCTGTCCCTGATAAGCCATGGGGAAGTTTTGTGACTGGAAATAATTCGTATGTTTATGTGAGTTTAAGTGTCAGCATACATTAGGGATAGAGAAAAGCCAGTTGTGTTGTTAAATGCAGAGAATCTCAAGTGTAATTGAAATCTAAACTGGTTTTTCCTAAACAAGATGGTAAAGAAGGAGATCTTGAGGTTCTCAAATATGGCTAAACTTTAAGTTTTCAACAGAAGCAATGTAAATCCTGTTGAATGGTATTGAAGTAGGCTTTTTTAAATGTATTAATGGGAATGTAGTTTAATTAATTTTAATTTCAGCCCCAAATCTTTTTTTTAGAAATTTTTAATTCATTTTTACATACCAATCACAGGTCCCCCTCTCATCCCTCCTCCTGCTGCTCCAGCCTCCTCTTCCCAACCCACTCCCCATCCCCTCCCCCAACAAGGTAAGGCCTCCCATGGGGAGTCAGTAGAACTTTGTAAATTCAGTAGAAGCAGGTCCAAGCCCCTCCCCCTGAATCAAGGCTGTGCAAGGTGTCCCACCATAGGTAATAGGCTCCAAAAAGCCAGCTCATGCACCAGGGATGGATCCTGTTCCTTCTGCCAGGGGTCTCTTTATGCAAATCAAGCTACAAAACTGTCTTGCTTATTTAGAGGGCCTAGTCCAATCCTATGCAGGCTCCACAGCTATTGGTCTAAAGTTCTTGAGTTCCCACCAGTTTGGTTTGGTTGTCTCTATAGGTTTCCTCATCATGATCTTGATGCCCCTTGCTCATAGAATCCCTCTTCTCTCTCTTGGACTGGACTCCTGGAGCTCGGCCTGGTATTTGGCTGTGTATCTCTGCATCTGCTTCCATTAGTTACTGGATGAAGGTTCTATGATGACAGTTAGGGTATTCACTGATCTGATTACTGGGTTAGGCCAGATCAGTTACCCTCTCCAATATTGCTAGCAGTCTGAGCTGAGATCATCCTTGTGGATTTCTGGGAGCTTCCCTACCACTCAGTTTCTCCCTATCCCCATGATGTCTCCCTCTATCATGGATTTCTTTCATGCTCTCCAACTTTGTCCCTGTTCCATCTTGACTATACCATTCCCTTATGTTCTCATCCCCCTCCTTCCCTCACCCCCAATTTACTCATGAAGATCTCATCTATTTCTGCTTCCCAGGGCGATCCATTCAGCCCCAAATCTTAACTTAAATAATGCTCATTTGTTTTTCAAAAATAAAACTTCCCAAACCCAACTACTTGTAAATGTGCAGTTTTTCCTCTGTCCCAGCAGGAGGGGGAATGCTTTCCTACTCTGACATTGCAGGTAGCCTGTGTGAGTCCCACAAGAAGACCATGTCCTGATTCAGTGCTGTTGAGGGGCAGGATATTTTTGTTATGTGTCTGAGAAGTATGGTCAACCAGTTCCCAAAAAGACCATCAACCTATTGGGAAACAACATGAGAAGTGACTGTTGAATCTGACTTTCAGCAATTAGAATTCTTCTTTTTCTTTAAGGTTTTTTTCCTTTTATTTATTCTTCACTCATACATTACATCCTGACCACAGTTTCCCCTCCCTCCACTTCTCCCAGTCCCCTCCTTCCTCCCCTCTTCCTCAGATGTGCTGTGCCTCAGTTTCTCTTCAGAAAAGAGAAGGCCTCCCAGGGATAGCAACTAAACATGTCATAACAAGATGTAATAAGACTAGGTATACACCCTCATATCGAGGCTGGATGAGGCAAGCCAGTAGAAGGAAAAGGGTCCCAAGAACAGGCAAAAGAGTCAGAAACAGGCCCCACTCCCACTCTTCAGAGTCCCACAAGAACACCAAGCTACACAACTATAATGTAATTATGCAGAAGATCCAGGTCAGACCCATACAGGATCCCTGATCATTGCTTCAGTCTCTGTGACTCACGATGACCCATGCTGAGTTGATTCTGTGGGTCATTTTCTTGTGGTATCCTTGACGACTCTGGCTCTTGTAATCCTTCCTACACCTCTTCCACAGGATGCCCTGAGCATTGATACCAAATGTTTGGCTGTTGGTCTCTGGATCTGCTTCTATCAGTTACTGGATGAAGCCTCTCTAATGAATATTGTGTAAGGCCCTGGTTTAAAAGTGTAGCAGAGTATCAATAAAAATCATTTCATTGATTTTTGTTTACTTTTTTCTTTTTTTCTTTTGTTTCCAGTCCTCTTTTTTTCTATCCTAGGTCTCTGGGCTGTCCATCCTCTGGTTCCTGGCCCTCCAGGCAGCATCAGGAATGAACTTCTCTTGGCATGGGCCTCAAGTTGAACCAGGCATTGATTGGCCACTCCCACAAGTTCTGCTCCACCTTTACCTCAGCACATCTTGCTGACGGGACAAATTTTAGGTTGAAGATTTTGTGGGTGGGTTGGTGTCCCTATCCCTCCACTGCAAGCCTTGCCTGTTTATGGGAGAGGGACTAGAAGTAGAGAAGGAAGGGAAAACTATGGTTGGGATATAATATGTGTGAGAGGGATAAGAAAAATGATAAATACATAAACTTTTAAACTCTTGATACAGTGAAGAGTAAACATTTAAAGTTCTAAAATGACCAATATAAATTTAAAGTACCAAGCATCAATTTGTTTGTGAATGTATGCAAATGAGTGATGATTTTTAGTGGAGTACATCTAAATTAAGTTTTATTTGGTCAGGTGTTTCTTAAAATACAAAGTATTTCATTTGTCTAAAAACACCTACTTTTTTTTGAAGACAATCAGATAAGAAATTTCTGTGGACATTTAACCTAGAACATGAAGTTTCTCCAAATAAAAGAAAAAGTTATTTACTCCATAAATATGGAAAATCTAAAAGAAGTGCATGAATTTGTTGATTCAACCAAATTACCAAAGTTAAACTATGCCCTGAAAACATATACAGGTAGCATACTTATGGACTGAATAAGTGATATATATCAATATGTATATATACAAACACACACACACACACACACACACACACACACACATACAATAATAATAAATTGTATTTGGACTTACTTGTAGACTAACTTTGGACCAGCAGCCCCCAAATAATGACATTAAGACATATTATTAATTATGAAAACCTGGCTTTAGCTTAGGATTATCTCCAACTAGCTCTTATAACTTAAATTAATCTATTTCTATTAATCTGTGCACCTTGATTCATCTCCCCAGTTCCTCTCTCTGCCTGGAAGTCCCACTTAACTTCTCCTGCCTAGCTATTACCGTTTATCTTTTTATTAAACCAATTATGACACATCTTCATACACAAATATCCCAAAACATTTCCCCCTTTTGTCTAAATAAAAAGGAAAGATTTTAACTCTAACACAGTAAAACTATATACAATAAGAACAATTATCAAGTAAGAAAATGTGAATTACATTCACAATGTCTAGTCTATTTGTATTTGGCAAATTCATAGAAATTATTCTATTATGTATGCTATCTTTATGAGTCCAAAATATTATACCTAAACCACTTTCTACCATAACTTGTATTATCATCCTAAAAATATTTTTTAGTCTTTAAAACATTCTCTTAGATAAACAATGTAAGCTTTTATAGCTCTCAATGTTATATAAACTTTAGGTTTCTTTTGTAACTTTTTCTTCTGAATTTGGTAACAAAGGAAATGGTATAACAATCTAGGATTCAAACCTATCAGAGACCTGAGGAGGATTACCTGAGTAAACAGGAAGTAGGAAGTACAGAACAAGCAACTTCTAAAACTACAGAAATGACAGAGACAGCTGGCTGTCTGGACAGTCACCCAAGGTTCTTCTGCAATGTTGGGTCATTGATTTTTGGTTTACAGGCCCAGTATATCTGAGAGACATTTCTATGAATTAAGAATTTTGAAGGACTACCCTACCTTATGTTGACAAAGTTCAGTAGTCATCTTCTTTTGTGTCTTGCTTGCCTAATTTGGACAGAATATTGTCAGCAGCCTAGAAAAGGGCAGTTTTTTTCTCAGTGTCTCACTTTGCCACACTGAAAGAAAAGTCCATATGAAGGTTCTTCAATGCCCATTATCTCTGAAGTAGATTAGTGCTGTCATGAAAAGCCTTATGTTATTAATGTTATTAAAACATCTTAAATGCCATATTATGTAGATGTCTGAAGTGCTTGAAGACCATCTGTCTATGTAAAATATTTCTCTGTTTGAAATGGACAACATAAATAACATGACTACAAGTTTGACTGTTATAAATGACTAACTACTAACCCACATTTCTTAATTATCCTACAGAGTTTATAATAATAGTTTTCAAGGACTAGAACTTTCCATTTTTAGTAATTGCCCTAAAGATGTTATTTCTTTTTGTGAAAAGCAAAAATGAAGAAACGAGACTCAATCAATGCCAATCAACAATTGCTATTTACTAATTTAAAAATTCTTATGAAATTAACAATTATTTTAATTTTGCCCACCACCAGTGTAACTTCCCTGAACTATTGGCCATTAAAAAAAAAAACTTTTTATCATCAAGCCAAACAATGAAAATGAAGTATTTTAGTAATTTTCCTTGTTATAGCTCTAGGAAGAACTGAAATATGTTCAGAACGCTTCCCACTCAAGGCAGCTTGCTGACAATAGTCAGAAACCCAGTTTTGCACATTTGACTTTCCCTCCTAGAAGGGCATTTTATAAACTGGCTATAGGGCAGTTTCCTCTGCAATGTTGTTTATACACTCTCAAGGACTGTACTGTGCCCTACTTTTACAGTCAAATCACTGTAATCAAACAAGTGAAACAATGCTGGTAATAGAACTCGCCTGCCTTCAGCTTTCATTCAAATGGAGCAGCCTGACTAGCATGGCTTCCACAGCAACTTCAACTTCATTTCAGGCACTGTCAACCATTTTATTATCAATAACACAATTTTATCCTGCTATGTAAAGATAAATAATATTGAAATTCTCAAAATCAGTCAATGAGGATTCAAACATCAATGTTTCAACTATAAATTTAATCAGTCACTTACAACAGGAAGACTATTGAAGTTCACATTCCCAAGAAGTAATCTGTCTGGTTCTAGATTTATATTTGTTGGGGGACTTTAATTACAGCTTTTATTTCATTACTCATTGTTTAAATTATTTGTATTGGTTAAATTATTTATATCCTCTGAGTTTCATTTTCTTAAGTCATATACATTTAGTTACTCCTTCATTTTCCAATCTTTTGGGATACATGTTTTCAGTGTATTTCCTAGTGACTTTTTTATTCTATTGGGATCTGTTTTAAGGGCCCTATTTTCATCTCAAATTTTATTACTGTATGATAGAAACATAGTCTGTGGACCTGATGGGCAGATTTAATATTACAGGAATGTGCATCTAACCAAAATTTTTGTGTAAAAAGATTTGTTGAAAGCAAGTTAGTCATTAAGGTATGTATTTTCCTGTTTATTCAGTATCTGTGAGGCTCAATTTTTCAGTTCTCTCACTCTCTAAAATAAAAATATGAATAATATGATTTGATATCTAATCAGATATGGCAATATAACCTTCAAGTGTCTTTTTATGGATCTCTGTCTTCTTGATTAAGGACAGTCTAATTAAATTTTAGATGAATTGAAGAATATATTTATATTTATAACTGTATATCATTTGGATATATTACATTTATGATAAAACTGTATTTTTTTTTAGTCTTTTAAAGAACAACTCATAACACAGGCATCACTTCAGAGATCAGCTCTATTAAAACTGACTAAAAACTTCTGCATTGCATGTGGCAAAAGGAAGTCAGAGAACCATAGATATTTTGAAACATTTTTATGACCTTAATCTTACTTGTGAATATCACATAAAACAAAATGAGATAAAACAATGAAGTTTACTTCTTTCAAAAAATGCTATTCATTTGAAATGAAGTCTTTTCTTTCTTATTTACCTTAATATACAAACTTTCATCTGTCAGCTGGTAATTTATAGTCCTGTGAAATAAAACCAGACACTATTAAGCCCTCATCTAAGGCCATACCTCTCTGAAGAGCCCTCTTCTCACAAGTCACAATCAACCAAATAATTTTGTGTGTGTGTGTGTGTGTGTGTGTGTGTGTGAAGAAAAAAAAACACTTTTTTTTATTATATTGAAGAATGAACATTAAGTGAGAAATAGTCTCTCCTGGATGTTATAACACCCATCAATTTAATAGAAGAAAGATACATGCAAGTCATTGAATATTCTTGCTGAATGGTTTTAGTTTAGCTTTACTAAATCTAAAGACTTTTTAGAAGTGAAAACATCAATTTAAAAAATGCCCCCAGAAAACTGGCACATAGGCTAATCTTTAGTAAATTGTCTTGCTTTATGGTTGATGTAAGAGGGCCCAGTTCATGGTGGGAGGTGCCATCTTTGGCTGATAACTCTGGATGGTGTAAGGAATCAGAATGAGCAATCCATCATGATCAAGCTGGTAAGAGGAACCACTCTTGGCCTCTGGATACACTTGGGTTCTTGTGTTGAATTCCTTCTCGATTTCCTTTTATGATGGACTGTGATGTGGAACTGTAAGATTGTAATAAACCCATTCTCACCAAAAAAAAAAAAAAAAAAAAAAAAAGAACTTTCCATTTTTAAATGAGCTGCATAAACACAACACCTTAAACAAAAATAGAAACATATACAGTATGTGATAAGAAAATAACCTTAAATTTGTATCAGTATATAAAAATCCATACCAACGTAAAATATTTGACACAAGGAGTTGCTTTTTAGTTTAAAAGTAGATTTAATCACCTACTCTTTTATCCTATTATTCCTATATCCTGGCCTTTTTCTCTTTTCACAAGAAGATCTCTGAATATAACCTCCTTTGCTTAGTTTCCCTTCTGACCATGACCAATAACAATTTGCAACCAAGTCCCCTAAATGATAATAAACATCCGCAATCTACCAAATGAGCATAAACTACCCATCCCACTTCTTGGGAATGTGGGCATCATATTCTTAAAATTAATTTCTGTTGTCTGGGGGTGATGGCATCTTTAGGGGACCCTGAGAAAATTGGGATAATGGTCAAGTCCTGGGAGAGCTAGCTGTATCATTTGTTGTCCAGTCTCTGTGTGATGGGAAAGTGCACGGCTTATCTGAAGCCCTGGATAGAGTAACCTATGAAGCTGGACCATCTCAGCTAGCAGCTTTGAAGTTGTTTTAGATGTAAATTTTGAGGAAACTGCAACAGAGGCATTCTGTGAGTATGGGTCACCTAGGATACTTGTTTATATTGGTATCTTGACCTTTTTTTCTGAAAACGCACAACTTTTAATATCTGCCTTAACACAGAAAAGGAATGTGTGGTGTACACAAATCAGCTAAAAAATGATTTTCTCTTCTATTTTTGAGCAGGTGAAAGGGACCTTTCAACTTTATAAGTTTGTTTGGACTGTGTATCCAAACTGTAATATAAATCTCATCCATGCCATATGAAAGGATAGAATGTAATGATGTCATGAGGATTCTGTAGCCAACAAGAATGAAATTAGAACCATACCTATTGCACAAAAACTAGCTACAAGTGGATCAAATATTTCAAATTGAAACCTGAAACACAAAAACAGGAGAAGCAATCAAATTATAGGCAGTAAGCTTCGTGATAGTGGTGTAGGAAAGGACTTTCTAAGCAGGACTGCATTTTCCCAGGAATTAAAGTCAGGAGCTTACCAATGAGATCTCATAAAACTAAAATGCTTCTATACAGCTGAGAAAACAGTCAGTACAATGAAGAAGAAACCCACAGAATGGGAGAGAAGCTTTGCCATCTATACATCCAATAGAGGATTAATATCCAGAATACACAAAGAGCTCCATAAACAAAGAAATAAGAGAACAAATGATCCAGTTAAAAAACAATGGGCTAGGAACCTAAACGGAATTCTCAATAGAAGAAATGACAATAGCTAAGAAATACTTCAAAAAGATTTCATTGTCCTTAACAGTGATACAAATGCAAATAAAGCAACATTAAGATTTTATCTCACTCCAGTCAGAAGAGCTATGATCAATGAAATGACAGACAACTGTTGGTAAGGTTGTGCAGAAGGGGAATTTTCGTTAAATATTGGTGAGACTGCACATTGCTACTGCCACTCATGGTGGAAATCAGTTTAAAGAATCCTCAAAAATTAAAATTAAATCTACCACATGGCCCAACTATACCACTCCATGACATATAGTCAAAGGGCCTAATATTTTTATTTCACAGATACTTGCTCAGCAATGTTCATTTCTACTCTATTCACAATTGGGAAAAAAAACAATGTCAACAGATGAATAGATATTGGAAATGCAGTATACATGCACAATAGAATACAATTCCTCTGTAAAGAAAAATGAAATCATCAAATTTACAAGTAAATGGATGGACCTAGAAAAGATTATATTGAATGAGGTAAACCAAACCGAGAAAGACAAATGTCACATGTTCTCTCTAATCTGAGGTTCCTAGCTCTAAATCTTCAGATGTGCACATGCAACATGGACTAAGGGAAGAAACCAGGAAAGTACAAAGGGACTGTGGAGGTGGGGAGCTTTAAAAGGGAACTGGCTGGATCTAGGAGGTATAAAGTAGGAAATGGAAAAATAGGGACAAGGATCCACCCTTGGTAGGAGGGACATCAATATAGAAGGAGAAGAAAGAAAAGAAATATTACACCAAGGTTGTCTGATAATGCCTTGAGAAAACATTATTTTTCCTAAAATTATATACTATCTAATATATCTATCAAGACAAGATATCCATATCTATAGAGGTACAATGAGTGGTACTTAAGTGTTGATAACAAGCAGCTGCCTAATTGGACTTCGGGCCCACTCAACAGAAGGAAAACAGTGCCTAGTACTAGAACACTGGAGACCTTGCTCCAGATGCATTCGATAACCTGGGATGAATGTGTGAAGTCGGCCCCAAGAAGAGACTGTGACCACCCGTTGTTCAAACAAGTGTCTCTGGATATCCTGGAATGTCTTTATTTATAAATTTCAATGGTTCCCATGAACAGTTTTACAATCAGCTTTTACTTCCTAAGTTTCTAAAAATAGTTACAATGATTTCCAGTTTGTTCCTTACCTCTTTCCCCTTCTGTCCCCCAACTTTCCCACTAGTAGTCATTACCTTTTTTTAAAATCTATATTTCTACTATTAGAAACATAAGCTTTCTTGCCAGGTAGGAAGGAACTTTTCTAACTAGGCACACCTACAGGTAGAACAGTGTGCCCAGTTGGCAGCATATACAGTTACAACATCAGGCAGGATGAGAGACAGTTTTGTCTCTAGTGGTTAATATTAACATATTGTAGAGTCTGGGTTCTCGTGATCAACTCACTAGCCAAAGCTGGATCAATTCATTTTACATTTTGTACTACTCTATCTATCTCTGTGGATATACCAGGTTTTTCCATTTATACTATAAGCAACATAACTTGGAAACTTACTCTTAATAGTTGGCACTGTTTATCCCTTGATTTTATGTCTATCTCCCTTAACTGCTTAGGGTATTAGCACCATTACCAGAAATGAAGGAACTAGAGGTTTCTAAGATTTTGCTCCATTCCCTGTTCCTAGACTGTTCCTATTAACTCCTGATATCAACTATTTAATAGTGTTTCTCAGACTTTTGTAGTTAAAATCATTCTTTCCAGAAGAGTTATGCAAATATGTGATATAAACTTCATGACCTACTGTGACTCTTTCAGGCCAGCAGCATGGTGAAAGCAAGGAGAGCAGGCAGAGCACACATTCTCAGGGTCATGCCCAGAATCATGTAGCGAACTGTCCACAGGCTTTGCCAAGTGGGTCAGGGTCTCCAGAACCTTGCTGCAAGGAGAGCCATTCATGCTATTCTCGGGCCTTGTTCCCCAAAGAAGTCACATGGCTTCTGCTACTAGAAACCTAGCCAATTTCCTAGAGCTAGTGAGGTCATGAACTTCAAAATTTACTACTAACAATTTGCTAAACCATCATAATTACGAGGTATGTTCTCAATCATATCCTTAAGCTTACAGATATATGTAGCAATCACATCTCATCAAATAAGTTCCTCTTTATCCCAAATGAAGAACATCACAGAAAACCACAACTGGACATAATGCAGAGACCAATGGACTAGGGGAAGCCCACCCCAATGGATTGGATATATCTATTCCAGTCCCCTCTTTTATAACTCAGGGAACATGGAAGAGACAGAAAGATTGTAAGAGCAAAAATACAAATAAAAAAGAAAGAAAGAAATCTGCTGTGAAAGTCTTGCTTAGAAACAGCTACACAAATAAGACCTGAACAATGTAGATATCATTATAGAACTGGAGGGGATTTCACTGAGTTGATTGCTAAGAGATGGAGGGTAATCCTATCTGGGATATGAGTCCCTTAATTAGTTATCTAAGACAAAGTGTTCAACTCTGAAATCATATACACACAAACAGAAAAAGAAGAAACAGCAGATTATATTTACATATTTATGCAAACTTAATCATATGTACTTATGTATCTATATGTGTAATAGTAGTCATCAAATGAAGAAACTACCATTTTAAGAGTGGAGAGCATGGGGTCCTGGAGGAGGAGTCTTGGGAGGGGCAGGGAGAAGACAGAATATGATGTAATTATATTTTAATTAATTTTTATATAAAAGGAAAATTCTTCCTAGAAAATTGAACAAAAAGTCAGATGCAAAATATAAAAATTAAAGAAAACAACATAAATAACCAAACCAAAACCCCAATTTAATTCATAAACATCCCAACACTGATGAGAAATGCAAAAAGATAGACAAATAATTGCATAAAAAGTATCACAAAACAAAAGTTCTTAAGAGTGTGAGTAAAATAGGCTATAGATTAGAAAATAGCCTCATGAATACAAATTAATGAACCATACCAAAAACCCCAACAAATACAAAAGAATGAATCAGTTAACTTCAGCCTGCTGCTCTTTAGACAGCTTTCTCTTGACCTCATTTTTTCTTTCTTTCTTTCTTTTTTAACTTTGTATTGATTCTTTGTGAATTTCACATCATGCAATGCATGTCAATATCACTCATCTCCCATCCCTTCCTATCGGCCCTCTGTCTTTGCAACCTCCCCTCCCCCAAAAATAAAATGTTTTTAAGGGAAAAAGAAACAAAAGAAGAAAGAAAAAAAAATCTCTGCATTGAACCTGTAGTGTGACACAGTGAGTCACACAGTATACTCTTTAGTCCATTTATCTTTACTTTTTGTTTGTTGCAATGAGTCATTGGTCGGGTCCCAGGCCTCTGGCTTCTGCTACACCCTCAATACTGGGCCCTCACTGGGGCTCCTCTTGGACATCTTGTTCTTGTCTTGTGTCATGGAGATCCTGCAGCTTTAAACTTGCAGGTCCGGTCTCTTCATATGCCCCAGCAGTTCATAGATGAGGTGAGTGTTGGGGTGGGCCAACTCAGTGTCCTTGTTCTAGGCCTGGGTCATAGCTGGGTTGGCCAGCCTGCCAGCTTTCCCTCATCACCACCAAGGCCAGCTCTCCAGAACCACCCCAGCAAGGAGCAGGGGCAGTTCTTCTGCTCTCAGGCCCTCAGACCTGGCTCACCTGCATCTATACCAACAGGGACAGCTCCACTGTTTTGCCCAGGTGAGTGCAGGACCTACTCTCCTGAATGTTGCAGTCCGTGAGGCACAGGGCCCGCTCTCCTGCTCTCATACCTTTGAGACCAGCTCTCCTACCTGATGCAGGTGTAGGGGGCATCTTTCCCTCAACCATGCTACCACATGGCAGACAGTGGGGACAGGGTCAGTCCTCCTCCTGTCACGCCCTCAGGGCCAGCCTACTCGCACCCACACCACCAGGTTGCCCAGGTCTGCCTGTGTTGCCCAGGGGAGGTGCAAGCCCACTCTGAGTGCAGCAGTTGGTGACGGGCAGGGCCATTTCTCCCTCCTGCTCCTGCCAGTGAGGGCAAGACCAACTCCGCAGCCCTCACCTCACTGCCTTTGGTGGTAAGGAGCCAAGGACATCAACACACACCTAGGCTATGGCAGGGCTATGGATCCAAACACAGCCCTAGGTGGCAGCCCAGTCTACTCAGATCTGTATGTCCCCAGCAGCGGCATGTCCCTTACACACTAACATGGATCTAGGCGACAACCCAGACCCCAAATGTCTGTGTGACCCTGGCGGCAGCAGGAGCCTTGGACATCAATGCAGACCCTGACTGCAGTTGGGCCATGGACCCAGACATGGCACTTGGCAGCAGCCCAGACACAGACCGTGGCCACTTGTGGCAAGCAGGCCATCCATGTCAGCTGGTTCCTCACTGCCCTTGACTCTTCAGATCTGTCTCTCTCCCTAAAAATGAATTTTCAATAGCGATTGATATATAAATATCAATATATATATAATGGTGCCTGGTCACCCTCCACCACAGGTGCCAGGTGGGCTTGTGGTCGATCTCTGCCCACCCAGGGCAAGTGTCCTGGGGTAAAGCTACAGCTATCTTCCTTGCACTCGGGCCTCATGGCACCCTGACTTCATCTTTTATACAGGATATTTTTAATAAAAAAAAGTCATACAATATATTTTGATCATGTTTTTTCCATTCCCAACTCCTCTTGGATCCTGCCTTCCTCTCCACCCACCCAATTTTATTCTATTCTCTCTCTTTCTGTCTCTCTGTCTCTGTCTCTCTGTCTCTGTCTCTCTCTCCCCTCAGTCTCCCTTTCCCTCTCCCTCCCCTCCCCCATCTCCATTTTTCAAAAAATGTCATAAAGCACTTTGCTATAAAATTTACAGCTATACATTTTTTCCTTTCCTTTACTGAAATGTAAATATTCCTCCAGGTTCCTTCCAATATTACGCCCAAGCAATCTCGCACAGGGATTTAAGGTTGTTGTACTGAAGTTGACATTGATTAGATGATTTAGTTTAGTTGTATTGAACAGGACATGCAAAACTGAAATATCTAGTAAAGCCAGGAATTAATTGACACATAAAAACTCAGAATTTTCACAGTGTGGTGTTTGCTACGAGGTAACTACTGGAAACCCAGCTATCACGTGCTTATTCTACACAACTGGCTGAAGCAGAGTAAAACCTCTTTCTCTTTTTGAAACTATTAGGAAACTCATTTAATCCTCCTACATATAACCTACTGGCTTATACTTATCTCTATAGCCATTGCATAATAGAATTGCAGCTATAAGATTTTGGTTTTCTCCTGGGTATCATCATGCTAATTTTAGTATTCTAATATTAAAGAGTTACATTAAAGTTATATTAAGGCAAATAATGTCTGTCATATGACTGTGTTCAAAACCAATTTTGAGAGACTTTAGATAATCAAAAGACTAAAATACAATGGCAAATACAATAGTAAATAATACAGAGATAAGTTATAAAATTTAGATTATATATCTATTTATTTTAAATTTTCTTCATACACAATATTTCGATCATATTTTTTTCTCAACTCCAAACTCGTCCCAGATCCTCCCCCACTGACCCTCGCAAGTCATCTTCTTTCTCTTTCTAATAATAAAACAACACAAAACCAAAAGCATCAGCAAACTTGGCGTTCATTTTGTATTGGCTAAGCACTCCTGAGAAAGAGGCCTGCCCTGGACTGTCACTCTGTTAAAGAAAACTTATTTTCATTCTCCCAGAAGTTATCAATCGCAAATAAGTTCTTGGTTCAGGATGTGACTTTGTGCTGACTTCCTCTACTCTGTGCTGGGAGTTTGTCTGGCTTGGACTTGGTCAGTTCTTATGCATGCTGTCTAGGTCTCTGTGAGTTCATATGTACATCAACCCTGTTGTGTCCGGGGAAAATTGATCTTTCCTTGGAGATACCACCCACTCTCACAATCTTTCTGCCTCCTCCTCTCCATAGATCTCTGAGACTTTGAAATAAGAATTTGTTGAAGATATCCCATTCAGAACTGGGTGCTCTGAAGTATCTAACTCCCTTCACATCAAGTTGTATATCTCTGTGTTAATTTCATATACTGCAAGAGTTTCCTCTGATGAGAGTTGAGTGATGTAGTGATCTATGGATACAGCAGTGTTATTAGAAGTTGTTTTATTTCTATGTTCAATCTCTTAGGGACCATGACCTATCTAGTATCATGGTCTTGGCCATGTCAACAGTGTCAGATATGGGTTCCAGCTCATGGAATGGACCTTAAATCCAATCAAATAGTGGTTAGTTATTCCTATATCATTTGTACCATCATTGAAGCAATGTATGTATCTTTCAGGTAGGTCTCTATTATAGATCACAGATACATATTTTTATACCCTGTCTTTAAAATACTTACAAATTTGGAACATTGAAAGGTTTGCTCTATTTTCTATAGTTATTTCATATTTTTTCCAAAAATTTTAATTATAATCCCCTGCCCCTCCCAAGACTCCTCCTCCAGGACCCCCATGCTCTCCACTCTTAAATTGGTAGTTTCTTCATTTGATGACTACTATTACATATATAGATACATAAGTACATATGACTAAGTTTGCATAAATATATAAAAATCTAAGAATAAAGTTAATAATATATTTGAATTAGTGGTGAAATTATATGCATATTTATAGTTATAATTAACTACATGTAGTTTATTACCTAGCAAGTATATTTTAATGGTGAACTTCAATACAGTTTCTATCTAAATTGGGAAAGAAATAGTAAAAAAGAGATCAGAAGACTAAATATACAAATAAAAATGATATGAACATTCAGTTGTCAGAACTAATGAGAACAGGAAGGACATCAGCTAGAGGCATGTCTAGGTGATATGACCTAGCCAACAAATGGTCATTTACTTTCAAAATTCATTTAGATTTAGGGGTGAAAATGTCTCAAACCTGTCTTAGATTCTGATGTCATTCACCATCCTTAAGTTTCCTCAGACTGAAGACAAATCATCTCTGTGATTATTCGTTTTAATTGTCAACTTGACACAATGCAGAATCACCAACGAAGAAAGTCTAAATAAGAGATTGTCTACACTAAATCAATGGATGACAGAAGACCAAGTCTAGGGTGTGCAATGCCATTCCACAGACAGTGGGTTCTAAACTATAGGAATGAAAAATTGTATGTGAGAATAAGCTGGCAAACAAGCGAGCATATATACTATTATTTTGTTCTGCTATTGACTGTGGATATGATGTAACCAGATGTTTTCTGTGGGGGTACTTCATCACAGCAATAGAAATGAGACCAGGACAAGCCCTCATCTCAGTATCTGCATCTGTACTAACACACCCTATCTCTCCCCTTCTATCAAGATTCCAGGCAATAAGCTGCTACATTACTCTAATATGGCTAAATTTTTAATTACATCCTATGTGCATTGAAATAAGTTTACATTGGTAAGTATGGGTGATTAAGACATCAGCTTTTGGGGAGTTACAATGCAACCTAAACAAGACAGCCTGTATTCTACCTCTATGAGTACACCTTTGAAAAATCAGGCACTCAGATTTTGAATCAGCAAGAAAATCAGTTTACAGGCTTAATATTCTGAGAAACCCAAATATACATAGTCAGAACTGAGAAACCTGAAAACCTTCAAAGTCACAACGAGTACCTCAAAGGATATTATCTGTCATTCCTCTGCATTTTATAAGAAAAATGTGCCTCTCAAAAATATTGCTTCTTCAGGAAAATATATTGAAATTGAAACATAAAAATAAAGAAGAACTCATATGAGATATTATTGCAGGAAATTTGAAATCTGCCTCCCACATAAATATCTGAGGAAACAATTGAGTTTCTTTAACAAAAGTATAAATCCTGTGACGTTTGGAGCATATAATCTTAGAGAATGTTTGTGGACCCTGATAAGGAAATGCACTGCTACTAAAGAGAGGACACCAGGGAGACTCAGAGTTATACAAACATAATTTCAAGAACCCCTGTGCGCTGGCACCATTGGAGTCTTAATTCTAATACTTACTGTAAAATAATGTAACAAGAAATAGTTAAATGAATCAATATTCTTGTCTTAAAGAATAGATTGACATCTGCTTTATGCATATTCCAGAATTACTTGTTAAATCAACAACAAAAAGAAAAAAATAATTGAATAGCAGGTTTTTATTCACTGTATTCAAGCTAGTTACATTCTATTGTAGGAAGCAGGACTTAACTGCTGTTCATCTTTTATGCATTCAGTGTTGGACTACATATTCACCTCACCACAAAGCAATACAGTGAGGCAATTAAACACACCCACAGAGACCTTAGTTGGTACAATGCTTGCCTTTGTGGCATAAGGTAAAAATGGTGGTGTACACCTGAAATCCCAGCACTTGACGTGAAGGCAGTCGGAGCAAAATTCAGGGTCCTCCTTGGCTACCGAGCAAGTTTGAGGCCAGGCCAGGATGTACAAAACCATGTAAATAAATTTCATTTCTCAAATGACTGTAAGGAGTATTTTTAGGGTCTTTTAGCATCTTCAGAAGCACTTAGCACTTGACAATCTAGGATGGCAGATCTCCAGGAGAACAAATGAGAAGTAGTTGCCTGTGAAGGATAGTCTTCTTACAGGCCATCGTTATAACAGCAAGGTGAATTGCTAGGTGTAGAAGAAGCAAATGAGCCACCTGCACACAACATTCTCATTGGAAGAGCATTCTCATTAAGAGATGGAACCGATTAAGCTGAGTTAAAACTTAGAAACTATGAAATAAAGAGATGATTACATAAGCCAAAAGAGTCATACTTACCTGTTCATAAGCACTTGGTTTTTAAAAAATCAACACTTTATAGCATCAGTTGTTGTTTGTTTTTTGTTTTTTTTGCAAAGTAGATTTAGATTCACTATGTACAACTTTGCAATACATTACCATATAGTCTCTTAGTCACCAGGTGAAATTCTAACACATCATACATCAATGATTCTCAACCTTCATATTGATGCAACACTTTAATATAGTTCCTCATGTTGTAGTGACCCCCAACCATAAACTTATTTTTGTTGCTACTTAATAACTGTAATTTTGCTAGTGTTATGAATCATAACATAAAGATCTGTGTTTCCTGATGGTCTTAGGTGACCCCTGAGAAAGGATTGTGTATGTGTGAGGTGGGTGGGTGGGGGTCTGTGTGCTTTAATTTGGTTATAGTTTGGTTTGGGGATCTTTTTATGTGGTTTTATTTTGTTTTCTTTGTTTTAGAGTTTTTGTTGTATTGGGTTTTTATTTGTTGAGAAAAAAATTAAAGTTGGATATTTAGGGAGAGTTAGAGGACCATGAAGAACTTGGAGGAGGGGAAAATATGATCAAAATATTTTTAAACTTTAAAATTGTTTTAAATAATAAAATAAATAAGTGAAATGAAAAAGGAAAATTGGAGTCTTAAAAAAAACAGAAGCAAAGTGAATTCGGGGCAGTTCATCCTAAAATAAGAGGTGGAGTTAAGAAGTGCTCACAGAAACTAGTTAGATAGAACTTGATTACCATGGACTCAACAATCAGAAAAGAAAGAACAATGCATTTCCTCAAAGCTATAAATCTACAGTTTACCTAGACTGCTCAGAAAAAACTATTTTCTGGGGCAATTTATAAAATATAGTTCATACAATTGAAGAAATAAAATCAAGTTGTGTACAGGTGAGCCAAAGGGGAGGGTATCATGTAATGATGACGAAGGCCTCTAAAGCTGAGAGAGTACTTTGAAAGTCATACATTACATTGAAGCCTGAAATGCTTGGGAGGTTTTCCTCACATAGATAAACTTTTACTTTTGGTTCTGAGTCTATTAAAGAACTTCTCAATGATTCGAAGTTCCAGCCATTATCTTTCCAAACCTTCTATAACTTAGTCTGAATTAAGGGAAAATGTTCCATATCTTCAGTGACAAGGAGTATATTATACAAATTATTTAAGGGAAAATTTAATGGATTCTACATAATCTATTGGTTCATACATTTATAAGTTTACAATATTGCTGGCTTTGTGGATTAAAAAGTGTGACATAAAGAATATATTTCTATGTGTCACCGAGTGCCTCTTTGTTCTGAGATCAGTTTCTCCATAGTTCATCATGTCATCAGCTTTATACAATATTATATGCAAGGCCCCAGGTTAAGACCCTTAAAGGGAATTCCTGAAGTTCAACCTGTAATGTCAATTGAAGCACAGTGAATCTGGAGATGTAAGGCCCTAGTTGGCTAAGAAAATCATATATTCTGTTTCTAAGAAAGATGAATCCTTACACATACCAGAGGACTGAGTCTAAAGAGGGTCCAGATGCCTTAGTATAGTCCACAACTAATATGAATGAAGAATAAGGACAACAGTTTCTCAAGCTACAGATGTTCCAAAGTTACTCATCCTCCAAAAGCATAGGAAATTCAGGATACAGCAGGAAATAATTCAAATAGCAACTCAGCTGATAATAATAATTAAAAAAATAACCTTTCTGACTTCCCAGCTTTCTGCATGACCTCAAAACTCAGCCAACTCAATGCTTGACCATCCCTCACTCACTTCCAAAGCTATACACTAAGTTTATTCTTTTTCCTATCTTTGAATATTCACTTTCAAAAACAAACAGCATCAAAATGCACATGGATTAAGGCAATTCTAAATGTTGTTCATGTTGGTCTCCAAGAACTCAGGCCTACTTTTCCTAATGAAATGCAGTACTGAATAACTGCCAATCATTTTCAACATTTTGTGTAATTTTGCTTAAGATTAAAGTCCTAAGTTGACCTAGCTAGAGTGATACATGTCTTGGCTAAGGACGGTGTGTCCAAACTATATTAAATCACATATCGGAACGATTCAGAAAATTTGGAAGATGTTTTCAATGATAGGGTATCAAAGACGATAATATGACTGCTACAGGTGATAATTCAGAAAACACCTCAAGAAGAAAAATAAGGCTTAGACACCACTAAGACCAAAAAATATGAGATTAAAGAGAAAATGAATACAGTCGCAAATGAGCAGTGAATAACATGTATTATCACTTAGTTTATCATTGAGGATTTTGAAGAACACTAGGAGATTGGAGGGGAGGTGTGGCTAAAAAAGCCAACCAAAAATAAGAAGTCATAATGGAAGACTCAGGAGTTCCGCAGCTTCTACCAGGAAATTGAAAGTTCAAACAGAAAAGGATATGAAGGGAGAATTCTTTGGATAATTAAGAGTGGTCAATGCTTTGAGAAATGAGCCAGATTAAGGCTTGGCTTTGTGAAACCAAGCAAGCCTTAAATGAAGAGTAAAAGAAGATTGTTAAAACTCAATCAACCAAGAAATGTTTGAACAAAATTCTACCATTAATTTAATCATCAGACATTGGCACGTTTCAAAGTTTAAGATCTATTTGCTATAGAATTTCATAGCTAAACAATAGAACTTCTTATAATATCAAATACATTCTCTAAATCATGATGCCCAGAAGGGCAGCCATCAACCACATGTGCCTATTAAACATTGAAATATGCTCACAATGACTAAGGACTGAGCTTGAATTACACTTATTATAATTCCTCAAAAGAAATTTAAATAACATTAGCCATGTGTGCCAATCTTTTCCACTAAACAACACAAAACTGTAAACTATAGTGACTAATACAACTGTGTGAGGGAAGCTCTATTAGTATGTCTACTTTATAGGTGGGATCAGTGACCAGGCAAGTGACACACCCAAGCTCTAGAATTTGATAGGCTAAAATGAGTCCTCCAGTGGCAAAGACTGGTCTGGAGATATTAGCTTAAATGTCATATCAAATTGCTTTCCTCAGTCACTCACTCAGGTTCAGGTACACAAAAATCAAGAAATCATGTGAACTAGATTCAAATGGGCTCCCATCTCCCCCAATCCCTTCTTCCTCTCTTTCCTACCGAGTACCAGTAGGAAATAAGATCTGATTAGGGGAGGACATGAGTAACAAATGATCCATCACTTTAATATACAGTTCATAGACAGAAATGTTTATGTTGCTAAATTATTTTGTTTTCTCCATCATCTGTTCCAAAGCAGAATTTAAAGGGTGATTGCTAAGAAGGCTGTAAGTTTAGCAAAATAGAAAAAAAATGGAAAGAAGACTCTAGTTATGCAAAATATAGTCACAGAGAGGCTATTACAGCCTATGTACAAGATTAGCAGCTAATAGAGGAAACTAGCTATTTTTAAAAGAATGCATAGGCAATTACAATGAAAGAATGTGTTAAGTGTCTTCTGTCAATAACAGTACTAAATTTAAGCAAAGAAATGGAAAACATGGGTGGGTACTTAACTCCTTTATTTAATGGAGTCTCACACAATAAGAATGTCACTTACTAAACTTCATTTTTCCAGTTATCTTCATGGGTGGTAAGATTTAACATGCTATGCTGAAGTAGATGGGGGAAATGCATGAGTAAGAAGCCAAAATAAATTAGGCAAATATCTGTAGTTGCTGTATAAGCAAATTCTTTATTTTCAAGACAATTTCACTACCCTCGTTCAGTTGTGTTCACAGGAGCATACAGTTTGTTCTCACAGACTGTCACAACTGTAACACAAGGGACACACTGCTATTTGCTCATTGGGCAACTTTGCCTAATTAAAGAAAAATCAATTTAATAGTAAGGTTGGGCAATGAAAGTTATCTATTATGTCTCAGCTCATAAGGCTTAGCTGTCATCATAAACCTAGGTGACCTCTCCCAGTTACTCTATAGCTTTCTGTGGCAGTCATTTCTACACTTTTAAAAAATAATGTTTTGCTGTGGAATAATGCTTTTGTACACTGGTTTAATAAAACACTGATTGGCCAGCAGTCAGTCAGGAAGTATAGGTGGGATAAGTAGACAAGGAGAATTCTAGGAAGAGGAAGGCTGAGTGAGGAGGTGCCAGCCTACTGCCCAGGGAGCAGCATGTAATGGCACACAGGTAAATCCACAGAACATGTTTCTACATATGGATTAACAGAAACGGGCTGAGTTTAAGTGTAAGGGCTAGTCAGTTATAGACCTGAGCTAATGGCCGAGCAGTTTTATTTAACATAAGCCTCTGTGTGTTTACTTGGTTCTGAGTGGCTGTGGACCGGGCAGGACACAGGAAACTTCCAACGGCAATGTTTTTTGTTTTTTTTTTTTTAATTAATTATTTGAGAATTTACTACAATCTGTCTTGATCACATTATCCCATTAGCCCTCCATTCCTCCCCCACAACTCCTCCTAGAACCCTCTTCTCCTCTGCACCCCTCTCTATTTCTTCTTGTTCTATGTTTTGCTTTTAAGAAGACATTTCCTCATAATGAATCCCCAGTCTTCCAGTTCATGTAGTCTTTCCCCCTTGCATGATGTTCTTTCTCTAAGGCTTAGAGGCAGGGCTTTATCATTAACTGGAATTAACTGGAGATGGCTAACTCATTGCCATTTGTTTTCTGCATTTAGACCAGTGTGGCCTTCTGTAATGATCTCTTATCTGCTGTAAAGGAAGCTTCTTTGGTAATGGGGTGAGACCTGCACCCATCTGTGCATATAAGAATAAGTATTTTGAATGCATTTCAAGACTATACTGGCTTAGGAAAGTAGCAGTAATATGGTCTCTTCTAGGCTACATGGCCTCGACAGCTATTAATAGTTGCCTAAGTTTACAGTACCAGACATGAATTTCTTCCTCTTGAGCAGGCCCTATCACAAATTACGCAGCTGTTGTTTATTCTGATGATTTAAGTGCCACTATTGCACCATTTTAAATATCTTGTCATATTGTCCATTGTTGTGGTTTGTAGGCCAAACAAAAAACTATTGATTTGTTTTTCTCCATTGGCAGCTTGCAATGCTCCTTCTGATTTTATGAGATTTATTACATGAGGAAAAGGCTTCCATGCCAGATAAAGATTGATAACTCTAATTCCAATTGTCATTGTTGAAGTTTTAATTGTTTTCAGTTCTATACTTTTCTATTCACTATTTAAATTCCATTAGTGTCACATCAATGATCACTGCATTATCCCTCTGGCCCTAGTGCCTAGTATAGTACTTAGATAGCATTTCAGTGGTATAAATACCTGAAGGGGCACAGTTAAGTGGCTAGTTAGGCAGTGTAGCTGGAGGGCTTCTCTCCAGGTTCCCCAAGCCCCGCAGCCCCACAATCCACTTATAAAATAATCACTCAGACGCTTATATCACTTATAAACTGTATGGCCATGGCAGGCTTCTCGCTAACTGTTCTTTTATCTTAAATTAACCCATTTTTATAAATCTATAGCTTGCCACGTGGCTGGTGGCTTACCGGCGTCTCTACATGCTCTTCTCCTCGCGGTGGCTCCAGTGTCTCTCCCCCAGCCTTCCGCTTCCCAGAATTCTCCTCTCTCCTTGTCCCACCTACCTCCTGCCTGGTCATTGGCCATCAGTGTTTTATTTACATAGAGTGATATCCACAGCAGGCAGCATTCTCCAAATGTCTCCCAGTTTCGTGCGTTATTGAAGAATATCCACTTAGTGAGAAACATGTTTTTAATAATTTACTATGTATTATGTAGTGTGGAAGATGCATGAGAGCAATAGCCTCTTCTACTGAGATGTTATTTGAAAAGGAAGACAGGCACAGAAGTATAATTTCAAGATATATCCAACTAAAAAATTATATCATTGATAATCTTTCTCAGGAAAACAGTGACTGATAAGTTAGAGATGAAATGAAGGGAAACAGTCAATGCTAACCATTGTCTTGCATACACATCATAAACAAAGAGTGTGGTGAACATATGGAGAGAAACAAGGAACAGTAGCGTACATTTGTATGGAAACAGACAATTCAACATTGTAAAACTGCATAGCAGTAGACATGGGGAAGAATGTATCAAGAAGAGATGAAATATGAAGCCAAAGTTAAATCCTAGAGAGCTTGTAAAAAACGTGTTCAGAAGTTTCAATTGTACAAAATGGGCATATATTCTCCAAAGTGTTTATTCAAATTATTATAGGTTATAATCTTTAAGATACTATAATCAAGCAACTCTTTTTAAATTCACCATACCACATCTGTATAGTCAACATGCCCATGAAATTACTGATCAAAACTAGATCAAGAAGTTTAGCTTTGTGTGACTGTGAATTTTGCAAGATGATGAAACAAGTCTGCATGCTAGCGTATACATAAGACATCTTCATTAGCTATCCGCATGATACAGGAGAATACTTGCAGGAAGCACTGGACATAAAATAAAGGATCATTGTCATCATCTCTTATTTTAGAAGAATAATTCTGAAACTAGAAAGATGAAACTCAAAGAGAGTTTGTAGCTACAGGTGATTATTAAAATGCCAATAAAAATTAGAAAGTTTAAACCCAAGTAGTAAAAATGAGAAAGGGTAAATGAAAATATATTTAGGACATACTTAAGGAAAACAGAACTCAGTGGATAATTTATTATGGAAGCTATAGAAATTGAAAAGTGTGTGTTTCCCAGTTTTCTGTATTATTATAGCATTAATAGGAAGAATAGTGAACATTGTTAAAAATAAATTAAATGAACATTTATGCAAATTAACTTAAAGTTATTACAAGTTGTTTGTTGAAACTATACAATATACTGTTGACACATATTTGTTTCATTTATACCACTTTAGTATGTCTGATCATATATATATTTGCGTATTCTATTATTTAATGTTGATTTATATTAAATTTTAGCTTTATGATTTGCAAATACTTTAGAATATATGTTTCCTTTTCAGAGAATAGTTGTTCTTTCATAGAATATTTAAGCATAGTAGAATTCCAATTGCTGGGTTTGTATTGGTCATTTATCTCTTTTTTTTTTTTTTTTTTTGTCCCATCTTTGCTGGAAAAAAATATGTCAAGCAGGCATCACAAACACAATATTTAAAGTTACATACCCTCTTCCTTGTACATAAAGATGGGAGCCAGGAAATCAAAGTAGTTTTTCAGAAGAGAAAAGATATAAAACTTTGCTTCTATCCTTTTTCATCTACTTTTGACCAAATAGCTCCTTCTCAGAAGTGGGATCTAGCAAATGGCCCCAGAAGGCTGACCAAGTTCAGTCTCAAAAAAGGAGAAACTTTTACATTTCTGGCTCTTGTCTGCACTGTGAGACAGAAGACCTACATCCCCAGCTCTCTGCATTTCCTGGGTAGAGTTTACTAAGCTGAGAAAGGAGCCAAGAGTTTTAGAGGGGAGCAAAAAGAATTCCTCAGATCTCCTTCTTTCAAGAACCTGGGTAGTGTGTGTTTAAAGGAGGACAGATGAACCAGCAAGTCATGACTGCTGGTCAAGTATGGAATCCTGGCAGGAGCCACAAATAATGTACACAGCTGCTTCAGTGGTCAAATGTGAGCGGATTCCTGACAGAGTCCTGGATGGAGTCTTTCATATTATAAACATTTCTAACAGAAAAACACCAAAAATCTTCTCTTCTATTACATGTACAGGAACAAGCTTCAAAATTTTGGGGGAGCAAGTTTATTAGAAAATTAGCAGATCTATGTAAATTAAAATAAATAGTAAATGGGTAACTGACACCTAATTAACACAAATTAGACTTTCAATGTATCTTAAGGAAATATTTTCACATTAATTTTAAAGAAAATATTGTAGATTCCAGGACAAAAGGGCCATCTTTAAAAAAAAAAAAAAAGCTGTTTCTGAGAAATTTTAAGCTATTTTCTTTAATTTCAGAAGTAATGACTTAAATAATTTACAGATAAGTCATGAAATGCTCCTCTTCTCATGTTAGTGGAATCCGTGCCTGTATGGCTTATCAACCATATTTCCAGTGTTACTCTATTCTGAATTTGTCGGTATGGTACATTTACTAGTGAATTTTATAGCCTCACAATGTTTTCTTCTCACTCACTAACATCTCTTTCAATCCAAGAACTCCCTGTAGCATTTCTGGTGGAGATACATACTCTCACCCTTGGTTTGGCTGTGAATGTCTTTCTATCCTCTGTGTCTAAATGATGGTTTTACATGGCAGATTGTTGATGGTTCACAGGTTTTTCCTTCAGTACACTGAAACTCTCATGGAGCATTTGCCTGGCCTTATGGGGGAGGAGGGGGTCCTGATACCAAGTGAATTAGAAAACCACATGGACTTTGCTTCTTTTCTCATTGCCCCTCAAATTATTTCCTGTGCTGCTTAGTTATTCTCAACACAAACTCGAGTCATCTGGGAAGATGAATCCTCAACCAAAGTATTGCCTCCATCAGATTGGCCTATGAGCTTGATTGTAGGACAGTTTCTTCATTGCTAACTGAAAGAACAGGGCCTAGCCCTGTTGGATGGTGCCATACTTGGGAAGATGATCCTAGGCAGTATAAGAATCTTGGCTGAAAGTCATTCAGTAAGCAGATTTCCTCCATAGCATCTGTTTCAATTCCTACCTCCTGGTTCTTAGTTGAGTCCCTGCATGGACTTCAATTCATAATTGACTGTAAATTGTAAGACAAAATAAACCCTTTCCTCCTTGAGTTACTTTAGGTCATAGTGTTTATCACAGCAATATATATATATATATATATATATATATATATATATATATATATATATATACATACATACTGAACTAATATATGTTCTTAGCTTAAACCTTTGAAGATGTGCTTAATATATGCCTTGGGGTATATTTATTAGAGTTAAATTTGACTGATGACCTTCAGCTTTTCTGCCGAGGAATGGTGATTTTCTTTTACATCTTGAAGAAGGATTCTTTCTTTCTTGAACTCTACGTAACACCTCACAGCTGCTCCTTCAATAGTTTTCCCGAGTAAATGTAGATTTCTCCCATTCCTCTTTGTTTTATTTTTCTCCTCAAAAGGTGTTTTTCAAGCATCCTGACTTTCAAAATCACTCATTCCTTCTTTTGTTTTGATTATCCAGCTGTTGGTGTCTTCTGTCCCATTTTAAATTTCACTGAGTCTTTGAAGCCTGAGGATTAGTTTCATTTGTTAGATTCTATTTTTATTAATTCCTTGAGAATGTCCCGCAATGTATTTGGTCGTATTTTTCTCCTCCCCCAAACCTTTCCAGATCCACCTCTGCCCAATTTTGTGCACCTCTTTTTAACTGTTTTTTTTTGTATATGTTGTTTCTATATAAAATTATTGAATAATTTCCTTGTGTTTTCATGAAACTCATTGAGTTTACTCAAAATGACCGCATTAAGTTTTCCAATTAAGAGTTCTCTCATATTGGTTATTATGATGGATGGATATTCTTGGTTGTCAATTTGACTACTCCTGAAATTAACTAAAATCACAGCCAGCTTGGCATAACTCTGAGGGATTTTTATTGATTGCATCACTTCAGGTTGGAAGAACTATCCTATGTCTGGACCACATCCTCTCCTGTTAGCCTAGATGAAGGACATGAAAGGAAAAAGCTTTTGCTTCTCCCTGCCTGCCCTCATTCTCACTATATATCCTGCTGCTGAGCTATTCCCTCACTGGTATGAGAGCCTACTTTGGCATTTCATGTATATTGAAGACCAGCTGAGACATACAGCCTTATGCATTGAATAACTATTGGATCATCAGACTTTTCTTCAGGAGACAGCCATTGTTGGACTACCTGGACCACAGTCTGTAAGCCACACAAATAAATCATATGCCTGTGATTTATTATATATAATACATATAATTTATTTTTATTTTATGTGTATGTATATTTTGCCTGCATGCATGTCTTTGTACTATGTATATACAGTGTGTTTGTTTTCATGGCGCTCTTGCCCCAAAGGAAAAATCACGACACACGACAGAATCCACTAACAAGAGTTTTATCACTACAAAGAAAAAGGGATAGATGTGATAAGGCCTGTGGAAAGACCCGTGCGAGAAAGAGATGGGAGACATGGCATTGCCTTATAAAGGCCAGGATGCACCTGCACACACAGGCCCACGTGAAGAGATCACGCAGGCACAGCCATGCAACTACGTGACCGCATAACCATGGGGCATGGGGAATGGGCCACGCAGGACATATGGCCCAGAAATGACTAGGCAGTGACTGTGTCCCTCTGGGCATGCGCAACCATGCCCGACCGTGGGGGCATGGTGGGAATTTCTATCACAGTGCCCTTGGAATCAAGAAGAGGATATCTTCATGTCCCTTAGAACTGGAGTTACAGATGGCTATTAGCTGCTGTGTGGGTGCTGGGAACCAAAATCAGGTCTCCTGCAAGAATAGCAAGTGCTCTTAACTACAGTCATCATCTCTCTAGCCCCAAATGTTCATGTGTTTTGTTTTGTTTTGTTTTGTTTTGTTTTTTTTTTGACTGTTAGTTGAGATCATGGGTTCATGAAAGATATTATTACTTATTGGTCTCTGACATCATTTGGGCACTAAATGATTACGTATTTATTCCAGTTTTCATGACCTAGCTTTGTTTAAGCTTGTCTTTCTAGAAATTCTAAACTGGTCACTTATTTTCTCTGATACTGTTGTCACTTCCAGTATTTCCGCACCATATGGAGCCCTAAGACCAAAATAGGTAGGCATCTAATATTGGTGTGTTATAACTGTTTCAATGCCAGAGATCAATCCAAGCTCAGGTTTGTTTCAGATAACCCAGAGCATATCTACCCAGGGTTCTCTACTCCTTCAGCCCCTCCCAAGTTGCTATGACAGATATAGGTACCTTGTCCACAGTTACTGGTCTGCCGTCAGGCACTGTACCTGTGGCTCTGATAGGTCTAGGGTCTAGGTTCTATGACTATAGTTTCTGGTTTTCAGTTGAGCACTACAAGATTTTTCTCTCTAAAGGCATCACTAAGCAACTGTTCCAGTTTTAGAGGTCATGCCTTTAGCTACAACAGTGCAAAGCAATATCCTGAGCCTACAGTCTACACCAGCACGGCAGTGATAGAATAGAAGATCAAAATGACAGTATTATTGAATGTGTACAGATAGGGTAGACTCTTAGTCCAAAACCACTGCAACCAGTCACAGGTAAACACTAGAATAGAAATCAGAAAATCAGGAGACTTTCTCTCACTTTGGAATCAAGACCCTTATAGAGGCTTCATCTGCCATGATTGTGAGGAACAGGAGCTTTTAGAATCTGGTCAGCAACTTGGCATGAAATTCCAAGAGAAAGTTATTATCTTACTATTCTCTATTACCCCCAGACAAATAGGGACTTGTTTCATTCTATTCTTCCTGAGGTTGGTGCAGTGCCAATGAAAACTGTACCTTCACCACCTAGACCAGTAATAAACCAGAAGCTAAGGAATCTCATATTTCCAAGGGCACATAGCTGCAAGAACTATTTCAAAGGAACTCTGAGGCCCATGTCACAGCTGGTGGTGATGGATGTATGCCAAAATATGAGTCTATGTGACCCAGATACAAAACTCCATGTAGTTGATACTGTGACAAGTCTAGGGCTCCATTTGTTAGCAATAGACTTGCAATAACTTTGTTTCCGAGATTGAGGTGTGGGTGATACAAATGTTGTTTTGGCCATCAAGGCTGATACTAAGCTGAAAGATCTGAATCTCACAATTGGAAAGATATGCACATCTCATTGAAGAAATGTGGGGGTAAGCATTCCCTAGAATATCTCCAAGACCAGCAATGATTGAAGCAGAAACTCATCTGCCTGACAGGCAGGCTGGACTCTGCCTGATTGAATGCAGATCTAGAGCTCCATCTATGAGTTCTTGTTTGGGTGTGGAACATTATTTTTCACTTGTCACTGGGTCTGACTGTAGCAATTCTAGCACTGAGATTTTAGATCATGGCCCTGTCCCAGCTTTTATTTCTGCTCCGTATCAAGTGAAGTCTGGACTCATGACCTGTGGTAATGAGAAAATCAGCCAGATGGCTAGGACAGCTTCAGTTACTTACTGTTTGGTTATGGGCCTGTGATGGGGGATTATAAGACTTTATCTGGCACCTGTTTTCAATGTACAGCCTTGGTACTTGGTTTCAGGTTTAAAACGTGGACCTAGTTTCCCCTCTTTCCCCAAGAGAGGCATATCTCTCACCCACTTCCTTGGACTTGAGGGAGGGTGCTGTAGACCTCTTGCTTTCCTTTGTCAATAAATCTTTTCTTTTTAATATAAGAAAAATAGGCCGGGCGTTGGTGGCGCACGCCTTTAATCCCAGCACTCGGGAGGCAGAGGCAGGCGGATCTCTGTGAGTTCGAGGCCAGCCTGGGCTACCAAGTGAGCTCCAGGAAAGGCGCAAAGCTACACAGAGAAACCCTGTCTCGGAAAACCAAGAAAAAAAAAAAAAAAAAAAAAAGAAAAATAGACCATGTAGTCTCTCTTCTGGCTTCTATAACTCAGGTGAAGTACCTTTGTATGTAGGTGGGTGGCCACACTATATGTCTGTAGGGAGAACATCACTGGAAGTACTTCCTTAGCTGACATGGTGTATGACATTGTTAATTCTGTTTATTTATTTCTTGGGCAACATCCATGCTGGTTTCTTAATGGCCATGCTAATTTATATTCCCCTCGATAGTGCAGAATCCTTTCTTCTTATCTACATCCTTGCCAACACTTGCTTTTCACTTTCTTGGTAATAGCCATTACAGCAGGTGTGAAGTAATAGTTCAGTGTAGTTGCAGTTTGCATTTCTGTGATGATTAATGATGTTGGGTTTTATCTTCACATACTTGTTGGCAATTTCTATGCCACCTGAGAAACACCAAAATTATTAGCCCATTTCTTAAGTTGTTTTCATGATCTTGTGTTCATTATATATTAACTCACTACCTATATGATTTGCAAATGTTCTCTCCCATACTTGAGATTTATTCTTAACTCTTTTGCTTTCTTTACTGTGCAGAAACATTTTCCCTGGTACAACACCATATGCAAATATTCACTTAAGTTATTTGCAAATAATACTAGTCAGACACTTGTTTTCTCCAAGTTACCACACAGCTTCAGATCTTATATTTGTGGCTTTCCAATCATTGTGTCTAACCCATTTTGAGTTCATTTTTGTGAGTGTTATGATGGGAGCTTCCAATTTCATTCTTCCATGTGCAGACATTAATCTTTATGGACCCATTAATCAAGGAGACTGCCCTTTCCCCATAACATATCCTTGGACCATGGTTGAAGTCCTTTTGACCACACATGCATGAACTTCCTTTCTCAACACTCATTTCTGGCCCAGTAGTCATCATATGCATTTTTATGTCAATGCTATACTGTTTTGATAACTAAATTTTTGCGGTAGATTCTAAGACAAGATATTGGGATTCTTCCACCTTTTTTCAGTCTACTCAGGATAGTTTTGACAATTTGAAGTCTTTTATGTTTCAATGTCAATTTTAAGATTGGTTTGTATTTTGGGGAGAATATCATTAAGATTTGGAGGATTGCACTCAATCTATAGATCTCTCTGGGCAGTACAGTTATTTGAACAATCATAACCTTCCAATCCATAAACAAAGAAAATCCTCCCATTTGTTCATGTGTATCAATTTCCTTTATAAGAATTTTATAGTTTTTAATGTGTAGATCTTAATTTGGGGGTTAAATTTACTTATAGTGTTATTTATTGTTAATTCTATTGTATTTTATATCTACAATATAGGGGAAAATGAACTTCAACACAATGAAGATAATATATAACAAGTCTACAATTAATATTTTACTTAATGAAATGTTAAAAATGTTTTCTCTGAAATTGAGAATAATATAGAGATGGCTACTCTGATTAATTCTATTTAATGCAGTTCTGGAATCCTGGCACAGTAATCTAACAAAAACCCATATAGAAGAAACCAATAAGTTAAAAAAAAAAACAGATTATAAAGGTAGAATAAGACCTTGTTGGCTTTCTTTCAACAGGACATAGAGATAATGTAAGGAACACACACACACACACACACACACACACATACACACACATACACACAATACACACATTCTAGTACATACATATCAGTTTATTAAAGCTGCAGTGTCAACATATGAAGGGTAACTGGCTTTTTATACACAAACATTGAATAATACTTATTCTTTGTTTAGAATTTCATGAAATTCCATGTAAGAATGCTGGCTATTTCTCTTAAAGAAATATCCTATGAATTAAGTCTGTTTACCCAGCTCCTTCCTTTTCTTTCCCAAAGTTCACTAAAGGTCTGAGTAGACTTCACAGTCACGGATATAGAAGTTGTCAAGCACAATGTATATGCTCCCCCCCAACCCCTGCCAAAAAAAAAATTAGAAAGATAAAGCATTTGAGTAGCAATGCTGTGGGTAATGATTTTGTTAACAATTCTTCACAAATGTTGGGATAACACTAGCTGTGTGTTTTGTTAAATAATTTAATGAAAATAGTGTCATTTTCAGTTACCGTGAACTATACAGATATTAGTAGAGAATAGATTTCAAACAGGCTGTCTCTGGCTGGCACATGAACTTTGAGAGGAAAGCTTCACTTATTATGACATTGTAGGCTTCATCTAGACTTCTTTGTTTTATAGGTGGAACATTCAGCAATGTATTTTGGGGTGGAAAAAGCATTTGTTATTATGAGAAAACTGATTTCTGTGGTAAGACGACAGCTGAAGGATTGCTTGCATGCAGTGCAGCTAAGCATCCATTAATTTGGAGAATATAGCCTAGTAATCTATCTGATACTTATTGAAGGAATCACAGGCTTCTAATCATAATAAGCAACTGAATCTATGGCTTTTTATTGCCAAAAAATATTGTCCTGTCCAAAAAAGTATATGATAAAATTGCCTACAGAATAGTATTTATCAAGTTTACAAGGCACCATTTCTTATACATTGTAAAAAGTATTTAATTATGATATTAAGTCATCATGCTTTACTGGAAAGGGGACTAGGTTTTAGATTCTAGTTTTTGGCTAGGTACCTGAACATATCCTATTTCTTTACCTCTGAAATGGAAGTAATGTCGTCAGTTAACATTTAAACTCATTTATAACAGGCATGGAAGTACTCTGCACATCATTATGTAAAACACTAAAAAGAGTAAGTAAGCCCCCAAATATGCTGGATATCAGATACCACATGAATGTGGCTTCTACTCCTGTGATGGTTGCTGTATTTTAAAAACAGCAGGCAGTGACCTTGGTGGGTAGGAGCTAAGGGGCATGGCAGAAAGTTACTCACATCGTGCATACATTGCTCATGTAGAGGATTTTATTAAGGGAAAGAAGAAGAGATGCAGAGTGAACCTCTAGAGATAAGAGAAGAGAGGAAGAGAGGAGAAGAGAAGAGATGGGAAAGGGAGGAGAGGAGGTACACAGGCGACCTCCTGTGAAGAAAGAGGTTGGGGTGGTGGTCAGATTCCACCTCTTAAAGGAGCCTTGGCACATGCAAAAATGGGGCTGCATAGTATGATGTTGTCAGGACTCTGAGCAGGCGAAGGTTCTGCCTGCTTACTGACAAGGTTCCCAAGGAGCCAGCCAGGTAATGTCTAAATGCTAACAATGGTACTGTTTGGACTTTTTACAAATGGTAAGAAATCAACTTTATTGTATTTATAATGAGGTGAGCATGTAGAGTTGGGGACATTAATAAGTGACAACATGCTTGAAAGTCATGTGGATTGGTGATATCTTCTCACAATTTATTTAAAACCTCAAATGATCACTTAATGCATGAAGAATGAAGAAAGATTCCAGTTTAAACAAATATCTAAAGGTTCGACACATGAGAGAGGATGTTTAGCCATTTCTTCCTGGCTCTGTGTTACCTCACTCAGAATGATTATGTCAAATTCCATCCATTTATCTACAAATTTCATAATTTCACTTTTTATAGCTGAACAGGATTGCATTGTGTGTATGTAGCATATTTTTATTACCCATTCATTAATTGATGGATATTTAAGCTGTTTATATCATCTGCTCTTGTGAATAGAACAGCAAAGATGTTGATGGATGAGCACACATTTCCGTAGTAGGTGATAGAATCCTTTAAGTGTATTCTCAAGAGTGCTATAGCTCGGTTATGTAGCACATCTATTTTTAGTCTTTTTGAGGAACCTCCACACTGATTTTCACAATGGTTGCACCAGTTTGTATTCACATCAGTCGTGAATAAATGTTCCTAGCTCTCCATGCCCAGGCCAGAATTTGTTGTCTTTTGTTTATCTGAGTCAGTCTGACTGGGGTAAGATTAAATCTGAAAGTAGTTTGAATTTACATTTACATGGTGGTTAAAGATGGCTAAACATTTTTAAAAGGTACTTCTCGCCATATTTAATTGAGTTGTTTTCTTGTTTAGTTTTTTTTTTTTTTTTTCTCTTGGTGTATCTAGGCACTAACCGTCTGTTAGATGTGTAGTTCTTGTCTGTATGGAGGACTCGGTCCATTGTCATCATGACTTAGATCCCTGATTCCTTGCTACTTTCCAGTTGTTATCCTCTGAGCTTTGAGAAACTGTGCAATTTCCTGCTATTAGTCTTCGCCTACAACCAGTAACAGTCTATCCAATCCTTCTTCTGCTATCACCTGTCAACCTCCTCTTTGTAAATAACCAGATAAGCTCCATATTCCTCCCATTTTAAGATAAACCGGAATTTTGCTTTAATTACATCATGAAAATCTCTTCACAGCAACCCCACCAAGAAGCATGTGGATAGATAACTGAAGTGTACAATTCTGTCTAGAATGCTGAGAGAGTCTTAGACCTTTTCCCACTACCCACCTCCAAACCCATTTAAGCCAATGTTCTGTCCACACAGAAGAGTGCCTCCTAAGAGAGTATCCTTCTTCATGATTTTGAGAAGCAACCCTATATGACATTAGGATTTAATCCCAATAATGAAATACCTTAGAGGTGATAGAGACTGGACTTTGCAGTTGACAAGACCCAACCACATCTTTTAAGCTTTTTCCATGGTGTAGCACATAGGAAAACCTAACTCATTAATTTTCTAAATTCCTTCTCTGTGTGTGTGTGTGTGTTTCTCTCTCTGTTTCTCTCTCTCTCTCTCTCTCTCTCTCTCTCTCTCTCTCTCTCTCTCTCTCTCTCTCTCTCTCTGAGTGTGTGTTTCTCTCTGTTTCTGTGTGTGTGTGTGTGTGTATTTCTCTCTCTGTATGTTTGTGTGTGTGCTTTCATATGTGAATGTGTCTGTGTCTATTGTGCACATGTATTCATAGGAGATTCATATGTGTGCAGCAGATACATATGTGTCTTTATGTGCATGCATTTGTTTATGTATGCGTGTGAATAGCAGCCTTCCTTCTTCCTGAAACACTGAAACATGGTATCTTATCATACTCTTCTAAACTCCCTGGCCAGCAAGCTGCAGGGACCCACTTGCCTGGTCTTGCCCCATGCTGGGGTTAAAAGCATGTACCACAAACACCTGAATGTCTTTAAGCATGGTATCTGGGGGTCAAATCCATGTCTGTGAGCTGTTATGCCAAGCACGTTCTAGTCAGAGCTATCTTCCCAGCTGCTAAATACTTACTGCTAAATACTTACTTTCACCATATATTTTTAAAATACCTATTTTCAGGATAGTAATAATTCATATTGCATATAACATATTTACAAAGTAAGTAATGCTCATCAACTCCCAGATCTATGCACTTTGCAGCAAAAGTATTTATAGGAGCAAGCATAAAGTATATATTTAAAAATTCACATGAAAATTTGAGGACCTGATGTTTGATATTTACATGTATTAACATTTAGCAACATCCCACTGCTTTGTAATTAGAGTTGACTCCCAAGAGGTACACCATAATTGCTCATTTTGTAGATGTGGCACTTCTAGATCAAGAAGTGATTAAAATATTTATATTGAACAGCTTGTTCAATTCACTTATATTATCAGATTAATTTACTTGAATTCTCTGTGCATCCATATTTTCCTCCCTTTTCCCCCCTCCAAAATGGTACTTGAAAGAAAATAACTTTTCACTCCAGTCTTAATAACATCTGGCTATTTGAAATAAATAAAATGATGATAAGTTGATGTTGAGTACTTGACACACTAATATATTGTGAATATAGTTCTCTCTCTGAGATATAAAATACAAAAGGGCAGATGGTAAGGTCATTTAGAGCATAATTCCCACAAGGGATAAGCTTTGAACTAGAAATTTTCTTGGAATCTGAGATGTCAGATGCTTTCTTTGTGCAAGGAGTTGTTTTTTATGCTTGAAATATTTCTGATTGTGATTTTAAAAAGCTATAATATGGTGAATGATTTTTCTTATCTTGCCTTCCTATATTTAATTACCAGGTCTCTCAACAGTTGCACTCAGCAAAGATCTGTATTTGGAATTTGGTCTGCAAAGGGTTTCATTTGTGATTATTTGTGCTATGAGGCCAAAAGCTAGGAAGAAAATTGTCTGGAGTTGAGAATACACAGTTGTAGGATCATCCACAGCCAAGAAAATTAGCTTTGGGCACTTCTGTTTTGAGCTAAAACAAAGATGAAATCAGTATGAGGCTTAATTAAGTGACCAAGACACAAATCTCCTTTTAGTCATTTCAATGAAATTGTGCTACTGAAAGTGGCGCCTACCCATCTTTGTCGTTTTTGAAGTATGTTAAAGAAATGATGTCCCCCTCTGGCCCACTGGAGGCTGGCTTTCCATCTCTGAGCTCTGCTGCCTCAAGGAGATACACAAAAGACAGAAGACTTTTGCTCCCATTACTGTTAAACATCCACTGCCTGCAGTTGTCTGTCAATATGAAAAAAAAAAGGAAACAGAATCTTGTGTAGTTAGACTCTAATATCTTCCAGATGATAGTGTTGTAATCCCTTAAGCAAAACAGAAAATGGGTATTAAGTTAGGAAAAGGGACATGCCAAGATATGAACGTGCAAAATCTCTCCAGTCAGCAGAAGACCTCTATAGGCAACACTATTGATTTCACCTGGAGGCAAAACTTTGTTGTAACAAAGTAACTGAGAGAATAATTTTCAAACAACGAGGAAGAAAAGAGTTTGTAAGAGATGGTAGGGGAAGCATGGAATGGACAAGGTAAACAGAGATAGAATACAGCTAAACTTTGAAAATCAAGTAAAGCACTTCAATGTAGATGATATAAGCTGAATTTGTCCTCACTTCTCATACGCAATCTCCCAGGAATAATTTTAAAAAATGAAGGTAAAGGTCATTATACTAGGACAACACTGAGTCATCTCCGCCACAGGTTTAAGTTTTCTTCTAGTCTCAAGGCTTCCGTAGTGAGAGTTCAGTCAGACAGGACCCTAAAAATGCTCCCCAAAGCTCCAAGGACTTCAGGTACTGATGAGAGATGTGTGTTCAAGGGAAATCAATATGTTCCATAGGTTTCTCCCCAGCCATGGTGACTGTATTCAAAGATGAAAATGGTGAAATGCTCCCTAGCACTCTGCTTCTCCCTATTCATCATGGTGTCTTCATTACTCATGGTATGTCTTTCCTTGCTCTCCCACTCTGTTCCTTTTCTAGCTCAAACCTTCTGCTCCCCTAAGCTCTCATTCCCCATCCCTTGCCCTCCATCACCTGCCCTCACTTCCAGTTTGCTCATGTAGATCTCATTCATTTCTCCATCAATGGGTGATCCATGTGTCCTTCCTAGGGTCCTCCTTACTAGCTAGCCTCCCTGGAGCTGTGAGTTGCAGTCTGGTTATCCTTTGCTTTACATCTAGTAGCCACTTATGAATGAGTACATACCATGTTTGTCCTTCTGTGTCTGGCTTACCTCACTCAGGATGATAATTTCTAGTTTCATCCATTTTCCTGCAAACCTCATGATGTCATTGTTTTTCTCTGCTGAGTAGTACTCCATGGTGTATATATACCACATTTTCTTTATCCATTCTTCAGCTGAGGGGCTTCTAGGTTGTTTCCAGGTTCTCGCTATTACAAATAATTGTGCTATGAACATAGTTGAATGTGTGGTAGGGAGGTTCCCAGGAATCCACAAGTATGACTCCACCATAGACTACTGGCAATAGTCAAGAGGGTGCCTGAGCTGACCTGCTCTGGTGATCAGATGGCTGAATACCCTAACTGTCATCATAGAACCCAAATCCAGTGACTGATGGAAGCAGATGCAGAGATCCATGGCCGGGTCCCAGGCAGAGCTCCAGGAGTCCAATCGATGAGAAAGAGGAAGGATTCTATGAGCAAGGTATATCAAGACCATGATTGGGAAAATATGCAGACGCAACTAGCCAAACTAATGGAAACACATGAACTGTGGACCAATAGCTGAGGAGCCCCCATGGTACTGGACTAGGTCCTCTGGATAAGTGAGACAGTTGTTTAGCTTGAACTGTTTAGGGGCCCCCAGGCAGTGGGATAGGGACCTGTCCCTAGTGTATGAGCTGGCTTTTTGGAGCCTAGCGCCTATGGTGGAACATTTTGAGCAGCCTTGGTGCAGGGAGGAAGGGCTTGGACCAGTCTCAACTGAATGTACTAGGCTCTGCTGACTCCCCATGGGAGGCCTTGCCTTGAAGGAGGTAGGAATGGGGGGTGGGTTGGGTCTAGCAACTTCTTTCTTGTAGTCAACAGAAGTTTTCAAAAAACTGACAAATATAGCGTAAGATATTGATAATCAATTTCTCTTCAAAAGGTTATTTCTTGTCTATGGCATTTGCTTGTTTTCATGATTGTGACGCTAAAAGATGTAGAAAGGAAAGCAAAAACAATAGAAGCTTAAATTTGAAATGGGAAGCAACGTACCAAGCTGTTTCTCAGGGGCCAAGGCAAGTCTGCGGCAGCACTCTTCTAAATGTGAGTCTACACAAGATAAGGGAACCTTGTGAAGGAACTATCAAGAGCTGTGCCACCAATTCCAGTCGTTCCCTTCCTCTAGATATCCAGGTGAAGCATATAAGGCTCCTAATGGGTCACCTGATAACCTCACTTCTTCAAACTCTATCCTTGTTATATCTGGAAGTTTGCTTTTGTTTTTCTTGTAGTACACCCACTTCAAGGTTTGCTTTGTCATCTCTTCACAAATCTTTTTGCAGGCATCACCCTTACTTTACTAGAGAGACTGGTATAGAAAAGGGCAGGAAGAACTGGCTTTTATGAATGCCGTTATTGCAAGTCTTTAGGCTAAACATTATATCTTGATTGTTTATTCATCATGGATACATTCATGATCTTTTTGAAATAATTTTTATTTAAGAATTTTTTATTCATTTTATATACCAACACAGATCCCCCTCTCATCACTCCTTCCACTCCCCACACCAGTTTTACCCCCCCCAACCCATGCCCCATGCCCTCCTCCAAAAGAGTAAGGGTTCCCATGGGATGTCAGCAAAGCCTAATACATTCAGATGAGGCAGGGCCAAGCCCCTCCCCTCTGCATCAAGGCTGAGCAAGGCATCCCACCATAGGTAATGGGCTCCAAAATGCCAGTTCTTGCACTACAGATAGATCCTGATCCCACTACCAGATGCTCCTCAAACAGACCAAGCTAGACAATTGTCCCCCATATGCCTAGTCTTGTCCCACGCAGGTTCCACAGCTGTGTGTACAAAGTTTGTGAGTTCCTATGAACTTGGTTCAGTTGTCTCTATAGATTTCCCCATCATGATCTTGCTCATATGAACAATAGTGGAGAGGGTGCCTGAACTGACTTACTCTGTTAACTGGATTGGTGAATACACTGTCATCATGGAGTCTTCATCCAGTAACTATAGAAGCAGATGCAGAGATCCACAGTCAAGCACCAGGCTGAGCTCCAGAAGACCAGTCAAAGAGAGGGAAGAAGGATTATACATTCATGGTCTTAGTAAACAATTCAACACATATTTTAAGACAAAGCTAACTTTACTTCCCTTGGAAATTTTCCTTAATTTACCTTTGCAAAGTGCTTTATTTCATTTTTTACACTTTTCTCCACTTGTATTACTCCTTTCAACACATTAAAATGGATTGAGGAAACTGTAATCTTTGTAAGAGTAAGGACCTGTTATTGAAGTGTTCAAGTTCCATCAAGTGCACCACCTGTATACCAAAGGAGCTCAGTGAACCTTAGTGAAGAAGGCAGATTGACTGTGGATTCCAACCTGTCTAGGAAATCAAGAAGTCTGAGGATCACATCCAATACTGCTGTTAACAAAATGTGTTTTAATCATTGCCTTAGGTGACTCAAGTTGCTGTAACAGAATACCTTAGATTGGGAAAATTATTTAAAACAACACAGACATTTATTTCACACTGTTTTAAAAGCTATTTAAGGTCAGTTATTGGCAGATCTAGTGTATAGTGATAGCTTCCTTGAGTTACTCAGTGTCTTTATGTCATAAAAAATTGAACTTTTTAACCTTTACAAAGATATAAATGCTATTTATCAGTTCTCCAACTTATGCCCTCATCAAGTCTATTCCTAATACTATTCTTTGGGGGCTAGGATTTCAACATATGATTAACAGGCAGCCCTAATTGTATCTCTCAAATAGTAGGGAACTATTAATAAAATGAAATGTAAGTGGGTACTTTTAAAAAATACTTCCAATGTTAAATACTTCCAAATTCAGCTGATACTTATACTGGGTTAACATGAAGATCTAATAAAAATGCCAATTAAATTCCTTATAAGAAAACATATATTATCCCTGTCAGAAGAAATAAGTCTTTTCATTTTCAAAATTTTGTGACTTCAATATTATTGAGTCTCATATTAAACATTTTAGGTGGGTGCAAAGAAGGTGATAATACGTGAGACTCATGACTAAGACCACATTTATTCTTTAGCTGCCAATTGTCAGTCATCTAAATAGCTGCCAACAATGTATCAACTTAAAAAGAAAAAAATACCCAAACTGAGAATTTTTAATCATTTTTTAATTTTTTCCAAATTAAAGAAAAGCAGAGCCTTTGGACTTTATCTCTTATGTTTGAGAGAAGGTGTGTTCAATTCCATTATCATTTTCCAGTACCAGGCACCAATCCAGGGCATTCTACAAGCTATGTATACACTTTACCACTGAGCTAGCTCCCAGCTGAATTGCTAAACTTTAACAGAATATTGGGTGAATATCAGCATAAATAACTACTGTACCATTTTACATAAATGTAAATGCATACAAATATATTTGCGTATTTATACTTTTTTAAACATCAGTCAGTTTTCAGTGCTGAAGTAATGGTGTGCTTCTGATCCCCACCCTGAAAGAAAAGCAAATGCTCCTTATTGTAGTTTTTTCAATTACAGTGTCAAACATTTCACCAGTGCTACTTTAAAGGCACTAACATCTGAATAATTGGCTCCCAAATTCCTGTAACTTTAACAACTGCCCATCAGAGGCTGGAAAAAGTTGCACACAGACTTCACACACTTGTTGCTGGAGGGCTTCTCTCCAGGTTCCCCAAGCCCCGCAGTCCCACAATCCACTTATAAAATAATCACTCAGACGCTTATATCACTTATAAACTGTATGGCCGTGGCAGGCTTCTTGCTAACTGTTCTTTTATCTTAAATTAACCCATTTTTATAAATCTATAGCTTGCCACATGGCTGGTGGCTTACCGGCGTCTCTACATGCTCTTCTCCTGGCGGTGGCTGCAGTCTCTCCCCCCCTTCTTCCTGTTTCCCCAATTCTCCTCTCTCTTTGTCCCGCCTATACTTCCTGCCTGGTCATTAGCCATCAGTGTTTTATTTATATAGAGTGATATCCACAGCACTTCCCCTTTCTTCTTTTTTTAAAAAGGAAGGTTTTAACTTTAACATGGTAAAATTACATATAACAAAACAATTACCGAGCAAGAATTATAGTTACAATATTAAAGATGTCCTATCTATCTTATATTTGTGAGTTTAAGGTTTTATAGCTAACTTATCTTTTATCATAACTGAGGAAATTACGACTATCTAGTCTTCAACCACATCAAAGACCTGAGAAGGAACATAATGGTACCTGAGAAATGGTAGATGGATGCAAGCAACTTTCAGGAATCTTGCAAGAGTAGACCAAGACAGCTGGCAGCCTGGACAGTCACCTAATGTTTCTCAGCATTGTTGGTGCATTCAAATTGGCTACAGGCCTAGAGTATCTGACAGACCATTTTCAGAAGCAGGATTTCTGAAAGACCATCTTACCCTGTCTTGGCAGAGTACAGTGGTCGCTTTCCTTGTGTCCCGCTTGTCCAGAAAGGAGAGCATTGCATTTGTACTGTCAGCCATCAAGGCAAGGGCAGTTCTTTGCCCAGTAGGCCATTTTGTGCCAAAAGACAAACTTCCAAATGGAAATGTCTTAGAAGCCCAACATTCTCTCGGGATCAATTGGTGCAGCCAGGAGCAATTGTGTCTCACGTCAACAGAATTCTAAGTTATTTAAATGCCATATTCTCCAGGTCTATGAAGTGTTTGAAGATTACCTGCCCATCTGACCTATGTATCTGTAAATCTGGATAACCTAACTAATGTAACTATAGAGATGACAGGCATAGGCGACTATAAATCTATAAATCTTATCTATCGAAATAACCTAAGGACTAAGGCTTCACATAAATAAGGTAAACAGTCTATAAGCAAATGTATGGTGAAGAACGATGACTTCAAAATTGTGACAATACACAAGATATTTATAACAGGGGTAGGAATATATAGTGCGATATGCAATATGACAATAATATTAAATATATATCAATATACCGAATATCCTAAACAGAAGTAGAGCATATATAAAGTATGACAGATATAAATTTACATTTGTATCAATATAAAAATGTTTCAAATAAGAGTAGAAATATATGTACATTATAACAAATATAGTTCTGTATTTGTATCAATATACAAATTATCTTAAACAGGAGTATAAAAATAGTTTACATTTGTATCAACATATAAGAATCTATAACAGTACAAATTACAGTGCAAATTATCTAAGGTTGCTATTTTACTAAGTTTGTTTACTAGTATATACAATGATTTACCATCATATCTTATACCTATCTGTTCCATTTCTTCTCCCCCCACCCCCCCTTTTTTTTTTTTTATAATCCTGAGTTAATATTTTCTTCCACCCCCAACCCTATAACCGTCATCCATAACCCTGAGAATTATGAAACCTAAGGGAGAAGGGGCGTCGTTTTCTTAGAATTGCTTCCTGCTGTTTAGGGGGTGATGTTATTTCTGTTGGGTACTGTGAGAAAGCTCAGATAGTTAAATCTCAGTTAGACTAACTGTAGGTTCTGCAGCAAGTTTTAGAGTAATGGGTAAGATTGTCTGAAATTCTGGCAAGAAGTGTAGTCTCAGGTCTTTGATGGGATTGAAGACTAGCAGTTATAGTTACAACTTAGTATATATAATATCTTAGATAGAACATATTAAGTATTAGGTTCAGGTTCTTTAGGATAGGACACCTTTGAATGATCTTTATAACATGCTGTTTACCTATGCTCTATACTTCTCTGGATTTTAGTATGTGTTTCTTGCTTGATATTGTTTGCATTGGTTGTAGTTACATCTTATCTAGGTCATTATCTCTCATTATTTCTGGACAATATTTGATAACCATTCCTTTGTATATAGTCTTGTATTAGTTTAGAACCTTCTTATTTAGACAAAAAGGGGGAGATGTAGTGGGTAGCCATTCCAGCTTGGTTCTGGAAGTTCCAACCCCCATTGAGACTCTGGCAACTGTCACGCCTACGAGGCGGGGCGAGGGGAGGCGCCTGGGGACCCGAGAGCTGGATGGGCCAGCGCTCGCTCGGTGCCGGGACGCTGACCAGTGCAGATTGACTGTGTAGAGCTCCGGAGAACACCGCTGGACTGCATTACACCTTCCCCAGACCCTGCGACCTACCCATTACTTAATTTGTGAGTTATGCCATTAAATAAATATCCTTTTAACTACGTGGAGTGGCCAAAATAATTTCTCCAATACACACTTACACATCCCTCTCTGCACCTCTCCTCTCTATCCCTCTATTCTAATCTAGTGTGTAAACCAATAGCAGAGGCAGACTCTAGAACAGGTGTTGGCAAGCTGCCCCTGCCCTGTTAGTCTTTCTTGTAAATAAAGTTTTATTGGAACAAACCTATAATTGACATATGAATTTATTCATTGTTACATGTTACATAAATATTTATTGTTTATAGATGTTTTTGCATGTCAGGAGAAGAGGGTACTGAGAAAGAAGACTGCATGGCCCATATGGCCTAAAATATTAACTAAGCATCCTGGGCTTTCCCCTGTCAGTTTGACATGCTCACTGGTGTCCTCCTTGTTCAGTTGATGCTGGGCAGTCATGCTGGTAGTATTGTAGTACTTTAGGTGCAGTTTCTGATGTTACTAGGAAACACAATCCCACAGAAATCCCTGACCCTCTGGCTCCTATAATCATTCTGCCCCCCTTGCAATGTTCCCTGAGTGTGGTAATTTGAATGTAATTGGTCCCCATAATTTCAAAGGGGGTGGCATTATAAGGAGGTGTGGCCTTGTTGGAGGAAGTGTGTCATTTTGAGGGCAGATTTTGAGATTTCCTATGCTCAGGATACTGCCCAGTTTTTCAGTTGACTTCCTGTTGCCTGCAAGTTGTAGGACTCTCAGCTACCATCTGACTGCATGCTGCTATGTTCCTGCCATAATGATAATGGACTGAACCTCTGAAACCAAGAGTGAGATACCACCAACTAAATGTTTTCCTTTATAAGAGTTGCCATGGTCATAGTGTCACTTTATAGCGATGGAAACCCTAACTAAGACAGTTAGTTACTGGAATGTTGTGTAGATGTATCCACTGGGACTAGTCCCTGTAACTCTGCATATCAATTTGTTGTGGTTTTCTGTAGTGGTATCCATCTACTGCAAAGAGAAATTTCCTGAGTGAGGGATGAAGACTACACTTATCTGTAGGTATAAGGACAAATGTTTATGGATTGTTGTTAGGGATTATATTGGTTTAGTAAAGCCCCCAAAACATACATAAATGTAATGTTACATGGATTCAACAGGTTATATTAGTAATTTATACATATAGACAAACATGTGTACATATGCATGCAGTATTAATTGATGAGAAAATGGGCCATAAATGTGAAGGATAGGAGAGAGGGGTATTTGGAAGTGTTTGGAGGGAAGAAAAGAAAAGGAGAAATATAATTAAAATATATTCTCAAAAATTGAAAAAAAAATTTACTAAGGCACTTTACTTATTTGTACACTTTACACTGCACACTTGCTGATCTGCAATTCAGGTGACCTGGGGCTCTACATCAGACACACTAAACAAACTGAGTCCATATTGTGCAAGCTCCTCAAGTGTACCTCATGTCAACTAAGTACTGAGTATGATCAGGTTTGTATGCTAAGAGCACTTAGACAACTTTAAAAGTCAAAATGACCCATGACCAGATGGGCTCACCCCCAAATTTTGAACCAGGAAGGAAATACATACAGAGGTATGGATATACACTGAAAAGGATCAGCCTATAAGATCCTGAGTACTCACAGACCTCAGGGAAGGGCAAGCTGTGACTCAGGCTCTTGTAGGCTCTACCCACAGATGGGATTTCTCTTAGCTCTGAGAGTCCTGAATCCCACTCTTGAATCTTTCAACAATTGAACTAGAATTAGGTATAATCCAACTTGGAACTCTCACTGAATATTTAAAATATACCCTCATGAACATAGGCCACCATTCCACTGGCTAATTAGAAACCATTGCCTAGGCAAGCTGACTGAGTGGACATCCTGGCATAGCGAGCCCTTGCGTCATACGAAAGAGGTGGATAGGAGGGAGCCATATGCATTGGATGCACAAAAGAACAAAGTACCAGGTAACTAATCAGCACCTAACTTTAATCTCCTAGAGAGGCAAATACGACTCACTGCTCTAAAATAGTAGATGCATTGATTTTATCACTTAATTTTATAGTAAAAAAAAAAAAAAGAAAAGAAAAGATTTGAGGTGTAGTACTGTGTATGGGATAATAAGCATTAAACAAAGACACCTTGTTAAAATAATTAAATGGTAATAATTTTCTTCAAAAACCAAACCCTTTTACTCTCTGTAATATTCAAAAGAATTTTACTTTTTTAAGTAGAAAGAATAATAGCAATGTTTTTACACCACAGGATCAAATTACAAAATATATTTTATTCAAGGAAGACACTGATGGTTGTTAAGCTCCAGGGTATAATCTTTGGAACCAAACACACACACACACACACACACACGCACGCACGCACACACGCACGCACGCACGCACGCACGCACGCACCAACGCACGCACGCACGCACGCACGCACGCATGCACACAAGCCAAAAAAGTAAATTTTTGAAGCCAAAAAAACAAAACAAAACAACAACCAAAAAGTATAACCCAAAATATTTTCTATGAGTTGAAATGATAAAGGTTCTCACTTGTAATGAGATGCTAGTTGAAACAACTCTTTAGATTTCTCCTGGGGTATGTACTTGCCAAAGACAGACATAATATTTTCTCATTATTAGCCCTTCAGCAGAAAGGAAACTGGGTGTCGTGTTCTTTTCCATCTCGCTGAGGAAAGGACATTTGAACCAGTAATTTAGAGCACGGAAATGAAGGAGAGGTGGCGAGGGAACTCACAGTGATGCATAATTATTTCTCCGAAGGAGACGGGCTGTGAATACTGGTGTTGATTCTGCTTTGAGAGGCGCTCTCCTGAGGAATCTGATTTAGGAAGAGGTGAAAGCATTGGAACAGCTCCACATGAGCTCAGACACCTCGTCTCTTTATTGTGGCTCATGGTGCTCTGAGAATCTGGCTATGACCACCAAAGAGATGTCAAATGACCTAGGCTTTATTTAGATGTTAGTTATCATAACACTTGTGGTGTGTGTGTGTATATATATATATATATATATATATATATATATATATGTGTGTGTGTGTGTGTGTGTGTGTGTGTGTGTGTGTGTGTGTGTGTGTGTGTGTGTGCGCGCGCGCGCACACAAGCATGCATGCTCATCTTCATGGTGTTTTATGTCATAATACAAATCTGTATGGTTTAAAAGATGGCAAATAATTTTTTATTAAAGTTAGAGCTTGTAAGCCATTCTAAATTCATCTCAAGAAAGAAAGTTAGAGCTGACCCATGTGTCTTTGTCTCTAGAAGAAGCAGAGGTGGTAACAGCAGGGCCTGCCAGCTGTGATTTATGATAGAACCTGCAGGGCCACTTTATAAAATAGGAATTCCTTCATGGTATCACCAGCATGCAGCCCTTTGCTGGGGACTCCAGGGTCAGTAACGGGAAAAGCTCTCCAGGATACTGCAATATTAGAGTCACTGGACTGAAAGAATCAGAGCACTAGCCTGAAAAACAGGGACCTCCCGGTTTTTAGCTTGTAGATCCTTCTTTTCACAGGAATTGCCTGAGATTCTGTTTATACATCCATTAAGCATTAAAAGTAAAAGTAATGAACAAAGAAAAAGAAGCCAACATTTTGAGAGGGAGGAGAGCATGGGCAAAGTTGGAAGGAGGAATATGTTTTAATTAAATATTATTTTAATAAATATATTACATGGCACTCAGAACGGAAGCTGCAACACCAGAAGTTTACTGAGAAACGACCCAGGCTTTGCTTGTTGACCAGCCTCCCGGTTCTGTATTTTCTCTGCTGCTGGACTTATCTCTCAGAACTTTCCAGATCCACTCCATTCTTTTCTATTGTCTAATGTAAATTGAGGACTCTTTAAAACTATGAAAATGACTTCGGGACCATTTTCTAACTTTGAATCCTGCTATGGCTCCTTACAACTCTTGGACAAACACTGAGAGTTATAAAGGACTTCCATATGTCTTTTATTTTTTGATAATTTCATAATATACATAATGGATTGTAACTACATTCACCCACAGTATACTCTTAGCCCCCTACTCTGAATCCTTTCATCTTTTCAACTAGTTGGCATTCTAGTTTCACGATACACTGAGTTGTAGTTAGAGTTTGCTTGCACAAGGATTTGCAGGGAGCTATTTACTGGAACATGGGAAACTCTCTAGTTTTTCCAAAACTGAAGAAAATGTCACGCACTAATTGCCAATAGTTCCTCAGGAAGCTTTTTGTCTGGTTTATCCTCAGGATCTATTGACATCCAAGGTCTGGCCCAGTAGTTCAGGAAATAAATATTTTTACACCATACACAATAATACACAAACTACTACTAAAAATTATAGAGAATTTTATCTAGCACATTGTTAAGTACAAAATAGTATATGTTTTGATTGAGGAAATCTCAAAAAGTATTAAATATTATGTAGAAACACCTATACACCACTGAGTAAATATCCCTAGTCCAAAAAAAACTAATATTGTTATCAGAAGGCTTTATCTCATAATGATATTTGTTAAATTTTAGGGGGAAATTATAAGAATACAGAATTCTAGATTTAAGATAAGATTTTTCTGGTTTACAGATACCAAATTAACTGAACTGTAAGGTTCTCACAATGCAAGATGTACCACAATGAAGTGATGTTTTATGATTCTAACATAAGAGAAGGGTTAAAAAAAAACAGCTTCTAATATCTGTGCTTTAAAATCAGGGGGAGGATGAATTTAGGTCCCAATTAGAAACTATGGGGAAAAAAGACAAAATTCAAGGAAATACAATGCTATGGTTAACTCTGGGATGTTTCCTCTTGCAGTCTTGAGTTTCAGGTATTTTCATTGCTTTCTGGGGGGGGGGGGTATAGGTATTTCTTTCAGTGGGTCACTTCCTACCAGAATCTTATTACAATTTGTGTCAAAGCAGTCTTATGAACATCATTAGTATTTAGAATTTTTAGACGTCTGTAACAGATCAAGATGAATAGTTGCATTAATCATGCATGCCTGCTTTCTTTCTCCAAGGATAGATAATCTCATGGTCCAGTGATGATTGCTTGCTTGTATGTTTTCTCCTGAGTGGATATACAGCCAATGAGTGGCTGTGATGTGGGTGATGTGACTAGTCTCTCTTAATTGCTGCTCAGCTGCACTTTAAGTTGCCTGTCTATTGTCTTTCATTTAATGTTTGTCATAAATACTATGGTTTTTACAATATAAAGTACATGGCATCTTCTAATTGAGTGGGTCTATGTTTCCAATAGGATGCTTTTGTTACATGTCTTTGAGTCATATTTTTGTAAATCTCACCATATGTCAAGCTTTTTATTAATATTAGGTCTATTATAGTGATATATGAAAAGTGATCTTTATTGTTAGTCTTGTGCTTGTTTGGGAGTATCACAAACCTCAATCACACAAGACAGTAAACTCACTCAATAAATGCTCTATGTGCTCTGGTTGCTCCATTAAGCAACACCCTTATATTGCTCTCTATCTCTTGATATCTCCCTATTTCCTGAGACTTCCCATCTTGAAATTATGTCAGTCAACAACCCTCTAATGACTTTTAGATATTCAAGTGAAAGGAAGAGTTACAAACTTCTCATTTTAAATCAAAAGCTCAAAGGGACTATGTTTGATGGAGAAGGCATGTTTAAATCTGAGCTAGGTCAACAGTTACATGTCCTGTGCAGTCAACCAAGCTCCAAATGCAAGGGAATACTTTCCAGGAGAAATTTAAAGAGTGACACCAGACAACACATAAGCTATAAAAGAGAAAAACAGCCTGACTATTCATATGAAAAACATTTCATGAGATCACATCAACCACAATATTCTCTTAAGCCAAAATGTAATCTGTCTAAATCCAAGAATGTTGGTAGGTGTGAAGAAGCAGCTGTCAAAGAAATGTTTGGAGATAGTAGAGGCAGGTTCACAAAGTTGAAGAGATGAAGTCATCTCTAACATGTAAAAGAACAAGGTGAAACTACCACAAATTAGCCACTATTGGCTACCTACATTAATGAAGGTGGCTCTCCTGAGTAGACATTCAGCATAGATTAAAACTTTCTTACAATAAAAGACAATGCCATGCTGTTACTCTATAGCTAGAAAACAAAACAAAAAAACAAAAGACTAAGCAAACAAACAAAAAATTCCTGGCTCCAAACTTCAAAAAACCAGCTAAATCTATTAAATAATTATAATAAATTAATAAATAGAATGGTTTTAAGGTGGAAGTAATGCTTATTTGCCTTTCTAAAGCTTCTAGAGCCCTTAAGTATTACAGTGTACCTGTGTCCTGTGCTCTTTAAATGGAACAATGGAGCCTAGGAAACAACACATCTGTTACATTGCTGAATGTTTTAGACCCACTTTTGAGATATCCTGAAAGAAGCATTTCAAAATACTGCTACTCAGATTTTAAATAATAGAACAGTCATCATCAGGGAATATCTACAGAAACCAATGTTTTTAACAAAAATTATCAATAGATAGTAAATGAGTATGCTAAACTGTATGGGAGACAGAATTTTACCATGTTTAAAAAAAAAATCTTTGTAAGGCACTACTTACAAATAAAAAAAAAAAAAAGCAACAAAAACACCAGCCACGGAAAACCTATTTTAAAGCTGTTAGTCAAGAGACACTCTAAAATCATACATGTCATTGTCATTGTCCTTGGTTGCCTGAAAGCACTTAAAGTACTTACTGCTGAGGACACCATGCACTTCATACTTAGGACTTGAAGGAATCAAACTAGATTTGATGTGGAAGCCTCTTTTCTGTGGACTACCTCTCATAGGATTGAGGGTGCTATGAAAGCAGCCAAGAAAGGGGTGAAATCAATAGTATTACTTGTTATAAAACTGCAAATCATGATAATGACTAACAAGACAAAATATCTCGAATGGTGCTATAGCAGCACTTTCATCTGGGGATAACCAATAGCTGTCCATATGGACTTAAGGCCCACTAAACATGTTTGGATTCATGTCTGGTACTATAAACCTGGCTAACTACAACATCATAGACCACAGAGGGAACCTACCACTGCCAGTTTCCTTAGCCCATATGGTTTCCAACTGTATTCTAAATAATCATCCTCATACCCACAGATTCAGTATAGCTTTTACTCCTCATGAATGAAGTTGTTTGTTTTGTGTTTTGGTTTTTGGTTTTGGGGTCTTTTTCAGTAGATGGAGGCTATTACAGAGATACACAACTGATAAAAATGCAGAAAATAAATGACTGTGGGGAACCATGTTCCAACTGATATATCAACAATGTAATCTTTAAAGGTCAGGGAATAAAGCATAATGGAAATACTTTAAAAGCCAGAGGACCATGATGAAGGTAACTAAAGGTATTTAATGTGAGAGCTCACAGCTACAGAGGCTTAGAGTCAGTAATCATCATGGTGAGGAGCAAGCATTGTAGTGAGCAGGCAAGTGTGGAACCGGAGCAGTAGCAGAGAGCTTATATCTGATCTACAAGTGCAAGGCAGAGGGAGATCTAACTGGTATTTGCATGGGATTTTGAAACCATAAAGCCCATTCCCCAGTGATGTACCTCCTCCAACAAGGTCATACTTGAAAATCATTCCTAATCTTTTCTACTAACTGGGGATCAAGCACTCAAATCTATATCCTGTTTAAACCACTACAATGATCAACACTAAATTGACCCAGCAACACACACACACACACACACACACACACACACACACACACAAACACACAAATATGACATGTATAATACATGATAATATATATAATATTCAAAAGAGAGTGAAAAGGGACATGGGAAGAGCTGGAGAGGGAAGCAACGGGGTGGAAATTATGTAAATACAGTACTCATGTATGAAATTCTCAATACAATAAAAAGTTTTAACAAAAAAGGCAAATTTACCACAGAGAAACCAGTCAGACATCACCTTTGGTGAGTGAGCCCAACCAGAATTACCTCTAATTGGATAAAAACAACTTCATGTTTCATAACACATTGTACTGAGGACTTATTATTTTGTGATATTATTGATAAAAGCATGTAATATAAATTTATCCATAAACATAAAAAATGTGTAAGAAATGGTCATAGTCCCAATATGCCTATGAAAATGAGACTGTTGAGTACGCTATAAAGTCTTGCTGGAATTCTGGAACAAAATAAGTACAATTAAGAGAAAACTGAAGACATATGAATGATTCTGGATAATAAATAATAAGGTAGAGAATTGGTTTACTATTCATGACATGTATTTTACCAATGTAAGATGTTTGTCATATGATAAAGACACTGAAGGGATTATGGAACCCTCTGTTTTTAATCTTCACAAAACTTATGTGAACCTCGGGCAGTTCCAAAAGAAAAAGAAAATGTAAAGAGTTCTAAGACATTTTCTACTTTAATAGTGATTAGAAGGCTGATCTTAGATTTCTAAAATATTTTTTCTTCACTGAGAAAAAAAATCTATGAAGCAGTCTTAGTGTTTTAAAAGTATTAATTTTAAACATTCTTTCTTATTTGTCAAGTAACTGTTTCTGTTATCTTATTTAACACAGAACACGTGAAACATATACACAAGTTACAGATAGTTGGTTATCATGAAGTATTCCAATACTAGCAGTTCCAAAAGAACTGAGAATTGTTAGGAGAAATGGGGAACACATGCTGAACGCATGCATCAGTGGGTGGTTTGATTCCCATTTCACAAACAGCTCATCCCAAGACAGTTTCCTTCACAAACTAAAGTGTCAAAACTGCATTACCTGAAAACAGTGAGGAAGAATGTCCTACTAAAGCTGAGGAGTAAAGTTCCAAACAATTACCTGGCCAATGAGCTAAGATGTGAGGGATTTGTGGACTATTTTGAAAGGAAAGACAGATGAGAACCAGTCATCGGCTTGATGGAAATAGGTGCAAATTATATACCGACCCGATTCTGAATCTGTATGTCTTAGAACTGGAATGCACATGGACATGTATGTACACCCCTTTCATAAGTGTGAGGGGCCTCTTCAAAGTTGAAATGCTTGTCATAAACAAAAAGCAGCATCTATCACTGCAGCAGGGGTGAAGTGGCAAGGACTGGTGATGATAATGTAAAGCGATTTTAAGTCGCTGTATGAGTGGAGATTGTGGTCATCATTCTTCATCCAGACACCTAGATGAGTGGCAGACAGAATCCTATGTAATAATGTACACTGAATTTGGAAACATGAGGATGAAAACTAAACCACTAGACATAAACCATTCTCAAGGTAAGGGTAGGGAAAAATTCAAAAGATAAAAATCTATGGTCTTATTCACTTAAAGAACTGAACTAACCAACATTTCAAAATGATTTATATTGTAAGTATCTAAAAATCAACAAATGTAAGCTAGGCATGTGTCTACCAAGTTTCTATTTCTCTGACAAAAAAAATAATTTCAAATAACCTCTCTACATCATACCTATATTGTCATAAAAGTATCTTATAATACTACAAGCATCCATCTCTGCCCTATACATCAGAGGTAATAGTAATCATATTTAGCAATTTATAGATTTCTTTAAAAGTTCTTTATTTATAACAAAACTGACTTCAGAAACTTTATAGTAATTGAAATTATGCATTGTTTATTAATATATGGATACAATATATTTCAAATCTCCAAATTACAAAAGTTAGTTAATGACCAGAACCATTGAGGTAGGGAACGTTGATAGGGTATCTAGTAAGACTTAGCTCTATTCTCAATCAAAATGAGATCTTAAAGTTATCATTTTGATATATTCCTAAAAAGATACACAATTATACTCTTGTTGAACATGTCAATAATACAAACATTTTATTCAAATAGTCATCTAATGCACTTAAATTGCCATTGACACATAGTAATTTTTCAGCAGATGATGGATCAGTGAGGATAATGATGGCTACAATGACAGTGTTGGTGGTGAAAGATGAAGACAAGGAAAAGGATGTCTGGACAAAAAGTATAAAAGACCGTGTTTCTCAGTTATCATTATGCACATCATGGGCCTAATGGAATGATGGGGAAATGTGGGGGCTGTAATCCTTGGAGAAGGACAATAAAATACAAACTCGTGAGACATTTCAATCCTAGGAGATAGTTTTCAAGGTGAAACATTTTCTTGGTAATTTTTTTTTTAACAGATGAGAATTTTAATTGCAAACTGAAGCTTTAACAAAGTTCCTTCTAGAGTTGAAGTCCTTTTAACATTTTCAGTTTTGGTCAACATTCCTGATGTTCTTCTAAGGACAAAAGCCAGACATGATCTTTGCTTTAGATCTAGTTATTTGCCACTTAGAAAGTCTCATATTAATGCACAAAGTTTACAGAAATTATCATCCTTTCTCCAGAGGAAACAGACAGACCTCCTGATATTTGATCAAAAATTACAACATCTGCCCTATGGAGCTGAAATGTATAATTCCATTGACTCATACTACTTTAAACAGAGGACAGATGAATGCATGAAAGATCCCAAACGGCACATGTTCCAAGTGAAATATTGATTTCAATTTGGAATATATAAAAATGTAATTAACGTTTGTTGTGTCAGAGCCATGAGATCTGAGCTATTCAGTGTGAATTAGCCTTTTATTTCCTTCCTTGTTATTCTAAAAGCTTTAAATTACATGTATTATACATTAGGAAGATAACTGGCCCAAACTGAGACATGCTGAGTCTATATTTTGAAAAAGTATCAAAATAAAATAAGTATTTCAAAGTTAGAAAGATTAAATTATAGTCTCCCAAATGAGAACCAAACCACACTCATTGCAGCTATGACTATTGGAGCGCAAAGTCACCATGTTATTCTCCCACATTTTCTAGGGTACTGATTCATAAAGAGAATAACTCATTTTCTCAGTCAGGTCTCCCTAGAAAAACAGAACTGAAAGAATGAATGTTCATTTGTAAAAAGGGGACATTTTAGAAATATTCACACAGGAGATGATGGTACAGGGATTCACCAGCCATAGATGACAAGGTGTCTCTCTATGTCCAATGGGCACATTAGTAGAGGAAGCATTCTTCATAGAAGTGACCCTTGTCTGGTTTTACTTTATGAAGACCATCCTGCCTTCTGTGCTGTGAATAAAAGAATAGCACAGAGACAAAAGAGATGTTATTGAAAGAATCAATGCAAGAGAAGAAGATAAATTAAACTAAATTATTAAAAATGGAGGAGGAGGGAAAAACTAACAATGAATAAAGTTTAAGGGCTAAACACTGATAGACTTGATTAAATGATTTACAAAGAAGGTAGAAGAATGGTCACATTCAATATTTTCTTATGATCTGAGGTTGAAAATCACAGGAATTTTCAGAGGAAGTGATAAGGCAGGGTGGAGAGATTAGCTGGCCAGTTTCAGGCTGAGGATTCGGTAGAGGTAAGAAGTCTCTCTAGTGGCTGGCTCCTTTACTGATCTTTCAGCATTTACCCTGATTTGTGGCTCCATGCTTTTATTATTAAGACCAATTAGGATGCATGCTACACCCACGTTAGGACATCACTCGTCCAGCATGGACCCATGTTCCTATCTCTCTTCTCAGCCAGTCAGAGAGGGTGAATTAACTCCTGTCCTGCAGCTATGGCCTGGCTTTGAACTTCTCTGTAAGCCAGACCACACATACATCACAGGAAAGATCCATCATTGCCAACAATAAGTTCATACTTAGTAAATATATTTTTATGTACTATTCAGAAAGTGAGAATCTTTGGGGGTATTGGTGCCTTAGGAGACACTTGCCAAAACTCATCTTAATAGGTTTAAAACCTCTTAATATTCACTACATCCTCAATAATTTATATTTTGTGTTTCAATAAAAAATAAAGGTAAAAATAAAAATGAAATGTTAACTAGTATTCCCATAAGTCAGGAAATTTTTGCATGCCTTTTTAAAGAAGAAAGATATCTTATTATGACAAAAAACAGTATAACACTTGGAAAGTTCCTATGAGCAAATGCTTTTAAAACTCATGCCTGCTTACCATTCAATATTACTTTGAAAGTACATTTATTCATTCATTAACTTATGCTAGGAATTCATCTAAGCAGTAGTGATAACACAGTGAACTGCAAAGAAAAGTGCTCTTCACCATCTAAACTATATCTTAATGGAGAGAGTAAAGTGCCCACGAATCTGCCTGCAATGAGGTAATAGTTGTCTAAGTGGAACCCACTGCAAACAATCATTTATGCCTAAAAATAGATGGAGAAAGGATATTAATGTGTTCTCTGCTTGGCCCTCACAGAGCTAAGGAAAAAGAGGACAGTGGGACAACATGTTATAGCGTTATAGGCTTTTGGTCCCTACAGACAATTGTAAACCTGTGACGACTACATTAGCAGCAGATCTATGTTCATGGTACAATATTTTTGTAACTGGAGAGAGACAGGGAGACAGAGAGAGAGAGAGAGAGAGAGAGAGAGAGAGAGAGAGAGAGAGAGAGAGAGAAGAGAGAGAGAGCTGAACCAAGAGTAGCTTGCTGTCTGAAAGATGGTGAAGCAAAAGGCAAACAATAGAGTTGTGAAGGAAATGATCCTCTCATAAAGTATCAGCTTAACATGAAGAGGACTCTCTAAGAGACTGTGGTGCTCTCTATATATTAGGACAATGTAGGAAAGGTTTGCTGTCCCTGTTAAAATTCCTTCTGAGAAAATAACTGAGAAAGTCTCTGTCCAAATATTAAAAGAATGTGCCAGAGGCCCAAAATTGCCAAGAGAAGACATTGGGTGAATCATAAGGTTTTAAATAAAAAAAGATGATGGTATTCTTTTCTATAAGTTAATATAAATGCTAAATAATTGTTCCTAAAATGAAACACACACACACACACACACACACACACACACACACACACTAAAATATCAAGGCAAACATTTAGGATTGTGAATCTAGAAGAAGTAAAGTATGTCGCAGTTTTCACAGGGTAGGGAACAGGAGCGAAGGATCTGAAAGTCACCTCTCCAGACAGAGGGGAAGGAAAAGTGCTGGTATTTTCTTTCCTTGTAATAAAGCAATGCACATATAATTATGCACTGGGAGAGGGAAGAAAATGAGTGTGAACATGTAGGCTCGCCACACAATGTATGTTTGGAGCGCAAGCATCGTTGAGAGTAGAGCAATGACCACTGAAGGGATGATTTCAGGGGATAATCTGGCAGAATTGCTAACCAAAAGAAAGACTATAAAATTTCAGCAAAATAAGTTAAACATTGTGACTTACCTAGCTTAAATGAAAAAGAAATGTAAAACATACAGGACTCCAAAGTAATACAATCAATAAAAAATAAAGCAAAATGGAGGGATAAAGTCAAGTATACTGTATAGTCCAGCACTGTGCACAAAAAAAAAAGAAAAAAAAAGAAAAGAAAAGAAATTCTGCTCAAGATAGACTGCTCACTGGCTGAAAGAAGAGAAAACCTTTTTATAGAAATGCATGAAAAAGAAAATATCCAACAAGAAAGGCTGACGTAGGGAGTGGTCAAATACATACCAGGACAATGGAAACAAAAGTGATTATGACTGATGTTGAAAAATGAAACCATAAACCATAGTCACTAACTAGGATAAATGTCGTGTGGTGGGGAGTGTGCAGGGATGTGGACAGAAGGAACAGTGCAGTCACTGCAAAGAACAAGACGGGTAAGCAGCAACCTTTCTAAAGAAACTCAGAAAGGACACACATCCACGGAGGACTGTGTTCTATTTCTCCTCCTCTCTGAACAATAATTAAAAGATGATGTGAGGGACTGAATAGAACAGCATGAATGAACAGACATGCATGTCCTTACAAGTCTGGATAAATGAATCCCTGTTTTCATGAATAGAGGAGGCAATGTTTTATAAATTAATTATGCAAAAGCAATTACATATATTTTTATAAAAATATATTAATTATAAGATAGTGTACATAATAACAATACATTTAAAAGCACATTTTTGTAAATACCTATGTATAAATACATATATACATATATATACATACATATTCATCCCATAAATTTCATTAAGAAAGAAAGAGATAAAATTTTACTAGAACAGTTAAATACATTAATTGGTCTGAACACCCCAAGTTAATGAAGTCCTGAGTAAAAATAGTCAAAATTAAAAAGCTTCAAAATGGTTTAAGTATTTATACTCATCACATTTTATATAATAAGTTTAGTAGATTAATGACATTGAGAAGAGATAGATCAGCATAATCATCATTAAACAATTTAACAAAGTTAAATGTATGATAGAATCCATTTTTGAATGTTCACTTCAATCTAAAGAGTGCATTTATGTTAATGTTTTTTAATTTAATTTTTTTGTATTTTGATTATTTTTTCTTCTCTTCCTACTCTTTCCAGATCCTGACCACTTCCCTACCCAACCAATTTCATGTTCTCCCCTCTCTGTCTCTGGCTCCCTTCCCCCTACCCTCTCTGTTTCTCTCTCTCTCTCTCTCTCTCTCTCTCTCTCTCTCTCTCTCTCTCTCTCTCTTTCTCTCTCTCTCTCTCTCTCTCTCTCTCTCAAAAAAAAAAAAAAAAAAGACCAGCAAAGTCAAAAGAGGAAAATCAAATCAAACTTTAAAAAAAAAAAGCTACTATAGTAAGACAAAAAAAATACCAAATCAAAACAAAAAACACAAAAATAATGTGGAGTCTATTTTGAGTTGGCCAACTACTCCTGGGTCTGTGGTGTGCACTAGAATTTGGTGGTTTGCTCTTACTGATAACTCAGAATTTTTTGATATAACATTATAAATCTATAGAACAAAATGAGAGTTGCTCATTTCTTGAAAATTAATTATGTGTGCTTCTGTGAGGCATCTGGTTCTTGACTGACTGTATTCTCCCTTTAAAGTTTTTCTGGTTGAACATTAGTGATCTTAAAGAAACAAGCTGCATATGTCTGCTCAGACTGTCCTTAAAATATTTCCAAAGTGAAAGGTCAAAGTGACAAACATTTTTTTGTTTTCAGTTCTGGGGCTGGAAGTTAAAGCCCGGGACTTGGTAGGGTTCACTTCTGCATGAGAACTCCCTTTTTAGTCCATAGACTTCCACCTCATTACTAGGTCTTCACATGGTGGAACTGAGCAGGGCTGGGGGGTGGGGGGTGGGAGTGGGGGGTGGGGATGTGGAAGCACACTCCAGTAGGTCTTCTTCAAAAGCAGATAACCGCTGCTGAGTTAAGGCACACCCTTACCAACTGATTTAAAAGTAATTACCTCCTAGTGGCCTTTTATCAATTCAATTATGTTGGAAATTAGAGCTTCATTGTTTAAACAAAGGGTGGGCATTACCAATCCCTGATTCTAATGTTGCTGTAGATGTCAAACCAAATGTTTTCATCCTAGAGCTGGAACTGATTCCCACCACAGAGAGCAGCTTCTCTTCAGCAGCACTTACCCACTATTTCCACTCCATTGCAGGTATCTAGTTGCCTCTCTCTTTGCTCCCACCCCCTCTGGACACTCACTTTACTTCTTTATGAACCTTGGAGTACTCCGCAGAGTGCCTGTTCAGTGCATTAGAGAACTAATTGTGTTGTAATGGGAGTGCTTTTCAGAGTCCTCCGTCAGAAACTGTGCTGGAAGTGGTAGAGTCTCTGGAGAGCTTAGAAATGCTTGTGTGGTCCAGCTTGAATTGCTCCCAGCTGATGTGGAGTGCTATTCATAGTCCAGCACATTTCTCTCGAATATTCTGGCCCTTAATTTCATAAGCACTGACCTTTGAGAGAATCTAACAAGCAATTGAACTAGTCTCAAGAAAACTGTATGTATGCATATAAACCAATCCCTTGCATGCAATCCCACAAGGCTTACAAGCCACCTGAAGTCCTCACTCATTCTCGTTCAAGGTACCAGGGTTAGCCTGGCAATGGCAGCACAAACCTTTAATCCCAGTGCTCAGAAGGCAGAGGCAGGCAGATCTATGTGATTTAGAGACCAGCCTCATCTACAGAGTGAGTTCCAAGCTAGCCAGGGCAACACAGAGAACCTATCTTGAAAAACAAAACAACATAAAAACATACAAGATTTGGAGAGAATGTATAGTACAATGGACAAAATTTACAAAATTTTTACAAAGGATGAACTATAAAGATGTTAGGTTATTATGCAGAAAAAATAAATAAACTTGTTATTTCAAGTCTCTATTAGTGACCTTTACAAATGCAGGCAGAATTGTAACTAGAGTATTCCTGCCTTGCCCACAGTCAGGAAAAATCTCTGTCACCCGCCAGTCCCCCAGCTGCTCAGACCCAACCAAGTAAGCACAGAGACTTATATTGCTTACAAACTGTATGGCCATGTCAGGCTTCTTGCTAACTGTTCTTATAGCTTAAATTAATCCATTTTCATAAATCTATACCTTGCCATGCGGCTTGTGGCTTACCAGCATCTTCACATGCTGCTTGTCATGGCGGCAGCTGGCAGTGACTCCTTCCACCTTCCTGTTCTTTCTTTTCTCCTCTCTGTTAGTCCTGCCTGTACTTCCTGCCTAGCCACTGGCCAATCAGTGTTTTATTTATTGACCAATCAGAGTAATTTGACATACAGACCATCCCACAGCACAGAATAGTATAGTTTGCCAATAATTTAGTTTCTGTACACACCAACTTAGATGATGAAATTGGATTTTTGATGTATCATTATGAATTAATGAAAAAGTAACCATATCATATCCTGTCTTAGACAAATCAGAATCAAAATCATCCATGTAGCAGGCTCGAATTTAATTCAGAGATCAAACTCTAGTCTTGGCATTTAAGGCACTAATTTGAAGAGAAATGAAATGGGTCAAAAACTAACAACTAGGATGAGGTTTACTAGACGTGCTAATGGATAGCCTTCCCTTTGGCTAGAGCCACAGTGCTACTCTCAGAAGGCTAATTATGTCTTCTCCAAAGGGCTTTGATAATTCACACAGTAGGAAGCAACCCATGTGGCTTAGAGAGGTATCAGTAACCACTAACCATTCTTTGCTTCCTTATATGATGGTTCCATATTAGCAGCATCATGATTTTGGCTCTTACTATTACACCATCTGATGACATGACACATTCAGCAAACCAGTCTTGCATGGCAGCTAGTGTCTGTAATTCTAGCACTTGGGAGAATAAGACAGAAGGAACAGGAATTCTAGGCCAACATAAGTTATGGCAGACTCAGTCTCACACAACAATGAAAACAAAAACAAACAAACAATCTTATAAAAAGGAGAACTCCATATAAAGTCATGAGATAGGGGTAGCTCAATTCTTCCCCACATTTTCCCCACTTTTCCATGGATGTATCCGCAAACTAGGAATGTGTTGTGAGTAATCTATAGCTATGACATGATAGCTTGTGAGGGATTTATTGCTATGTAAATCAGAATAAGTTAAAGGATGTCTCTAAAATAGTATTACCTTCATTTATTTGCATTCCAATGTGATTTTTTTTGTAAGTTAACAAGTATTTAAAAACACAGCCTGAAACAATACTAAATGAGCTTCTACTTAGCTTCTACCATGACTTAAGGGCCAAGTGTCCCCATAGGATCATGCATTTGAAGACATGGCCTCAGCTGGTGGCTCTGCTTTAGGACCTAGATCTAGCTAGCAGTCATGTGTCTATGGGGGCAGCTTTCAAAGGCCACGTTTGCCGCTGGTTCCCGCCTGCCTACTACTGTTTCTGAATGTAACACATTGTAAACAAATCCTTTATCAAGTTCCCACCACCATAGATCAGTCTCCTCCACTGCCATGATGGACCATTCCCTCTGAAGCTGTGAGCCAAAATAACTCTTCCTCCTCTACATTGTTTCTGCCAGTTATTTGATCTCAGTAATGAAAACCTAACAAATACAAACCCTGGCTTCTGAGTCTGGTGGAGGTGTATTTAGAAAGAGGTAAACAATTTTATTTTATTCTAATCATCAATGACCAACTTGCTTCACCAAATTAATGATACAAGTTACATGAAAAGTACAATCATGGGTATAAACATGAGGAGTTTGGGAAGGTTAGTCATTGTCAATGAATTTCTAAACAAAAAAGTGTTGCTATTTTCTTCATATATAATATGTGGGGGAAAATAAACACTAATGAACTTCCCGATCCCAACCTGCTGGCTTCTAGGAGTTCTCTAGCTAACACAGTCAGAGACCCTGGTGGCCTACCTGCACTCCCCTTCCTGGTACCCTTCTATTCGGGTCACCCAAATTTTACAACTGCTTTCCAGGGACATTCATCTCCTTTTGACTCTTCTCCCTCCCTTTGGGGCTTGTGTAACCCAGGTCTGCATACTTCTAAGGACTCTCCAACCAGCTCATGTGGCACAGAAATCCAGGAAACTACAGCCACTATGGGTGACCCAGAGACCCAGGACCTGCCATCTGTCTGCCAGGAAGCTCTAATTGCCTTATTCTGCCTTGAGACCCAGAACCAGTCCACAACACTGGGGGAAATTTGTTTCCAGCTCCTTGAACAAACCACTAAAGGTACCAGATTGCAGCCAAGAAACAGAAGACCTGAGATAAAGATAATATCCCCAAACTCTAGACAGAGGAAATCAAGATTCCAACCCTGCTATGAATTAATCTTTTCCTGATCATTATAAGTAACTCTGATAATAAATGAAAAGGGATTTGACCAGAAATTAAAGAAAGAAAAAACTAAACCAACAAACTAACTCCCACCACAGAGAGTAATAAAATGAATAAATAAAAATTAAAAAAACAAGGAAAATAACATGTCACCTCTAAGAAATGAAAATGAGATGGAAGAACTCCAGACAAAGAATTCATAGGAATGATTATAACTATGCTCTAAGAACGCAAATAAGACATTGACAAAGAAGTGAGTAAAATAACAAAGTCAAACCAAGGTATGAAAACGCAACATGAGGTTTGCTTGCTTGTTTGTTTGTTTGTTTTTTAAAAAATCCAACCTGAAATTATGCTGGAAATGAAAATTTCAGGAAATCCCTTAAAAATCTAAGCGGAAAACTTAGCCAGCAGAATGAATCAGCTCAAAAATAGAGTTGAGGATAGAAGACAAAACAGAGGAAGTGGGTTACCCAGAAAGGTCAATGAGAAATTTTAAAGTGTAAATGAAAGTAATATGAGAAATATCGGGAATGCCACCAAAAGACCTACTCTATAAATTATGAGCGTGAAGGGAGAAGAAAACCATAATAATAGATTTAATAAAATTATAGAAGAGACGTTCCTGTTAGAGTCCGTAGATCACTCCACAAAGACCACCAGTCACACATGAAATCTGCAAGAGTGTTTACTTCTCAAGGGCAGATTCCAGCATGCATGGGTCAGTCACACAACAAAACTGCAGTGACCCTGAGAGATGCTCTCAGGCTCCTGTTATACATCATTAGAGGAATTCCAGGGACAGCTACGTCATCTCCATCAAACATGATTGGCTAAACAAGCAATGGTCACATTAGTTTACATTTTATTGGCCGTGGTACTTTGAACATGTCAGGGCAAGCCTGGACATGTATCAGAAAAAAAGAGGGGGTTGACTTGCAATATCTTCCCTTTTCTGATTGGCTGGCTCTAGTCTGCCGGGACTGGGCAGGCTGCGGGGCTTGGGAATGAGCCAGGGAAGAGACTATGGTCCCAGCGTCACTGGAGAATGGTGAAGAAATTCCTCCTGGCAATCCAGAAGCAGAGCTGGGGTCAGAAGCTGAGGCAAGTGGGAGCTCCCAGCTCCATGCCCACCCTCACCTAGGCTGCTTCACCCTGGCTTGGCACCATGTGACCCATGCTCTACCACCAACACCGCTGGCCCTCTCAGTTCCCAAGTCTAAAAAAGAGGTGACAATCCAGGTACAAGAGGATTACAGAACAGACAATACCATAAAACAAATCCTTTACAATATGCTATAGTTAAAACATTAACAATACAGAAAAGGCAAAAGGTATTGAAAGCTGCATGGGAGAATGGCCAATCACGTATAAAGGAAAACCTATAATAACAGTGTCTGCTTAATTAACAGAAACTTTTGAAGTGAGAAGGGCCTGGAAAGACATATCAAAATTCATGAAAGACCACAACTGTCACCCATACTATTATACCCAGCAGAACTACCTATTACTTAGTGGCATGCATACCTTGGCGGTAACCAACAGCTTGAGATCCACTCAAGAAGAGGGAAACCATATTATACACCAAAAATCTAGGTAACAAATCAGTGCTAGTGAAGTCATGTTTATTGGAAGAAAATACACCATCACTAATTTACTAACCTAGAATAATCTCTAACAACAATCTTTGAACATTTGTCCTTATATCGACAGATAACTGTAGCCTTTACCCTCCCATCATGGAAACTTCTATTTTCTACAGACAGAGACCACTACAGTAAACCATAGCCAATTAAAACAGAGTGGTGGAACCCAGTCTCACTGGATATATCTACAAAACTCCCATGCACCTAATGCTCAGGTAACTGTGATAAGCAGAAATGGAAAGATTGTAAGAGCCAGAGGATAAGAGAGTTTGCTGTGAGATTGTTGCCTTGGTGATATCAGAAGCTATATCCATTTAAAGTCTCACCATCATGACTGCCCAAATGTGCACTGAACATGGATGATACCAGTAGATGTGCCAAAGCCAACAGGGAAAAGCTCTTGAGGCATCAGCCCTAAACAAATGACTATAGGTATCTGAGGAAAGCTGTGGTGGGAGAGGTGATCTTCCAAGGGAAAAGCACAATTGGTTGTCCAGTGTCAAATTGTCAGCCCTGAGAACATAGATACAAGTAGCATTATATGGATGAAACAGTGTATATTTAGGAATATGTATGTGTGTGTGTGTGCGCGCGCGCACACACACACACACACACACACAGGTGCATGCAATAAACATTATTTAAAAAAGGCATGAATTTAAAAAAAAGAGTGGGAAGGAGAATATGGGAGGGTTTGCAGGGAGGGGAGGGAAGGGAGAAATGTAATTATAATATAATTTCAAAAATAAAATAAAAAAAAGTGGTGACACATGCTGATGTGGATGTGTGGAAAGTGGAGTGTTCATTTACTGGTAGGAGGAGTGCAAACTGATGCAGCCACCAATGAAATCAGTGTGAATATTCCTCAAATTACTAGAAAATTGATCTACACATTATCAAACTACACCATTTGGGGGCATATACTCACAGGATTCTATACCCTATTATAGGGATGTCTGTTCATCCAGGTTCATTCTTACTCTGTTCACAATATGCGGGAAATGGAAAAAATCTAGATTTTATCAACTGTTGAATGGATACTGAAAATGTGTCATAATTATACAATGTACTATTATTCAGCTGTTGAGAATAATTAAATTATGAATCTCCAGTTAAATAGAGCAGAAAATAACCATTCTGAGGTGTAGCTAGTCTTTCTCTGTCCTGCCAGCCAGCTCCCAAATAACCACACAGGGACATTATTAATTATAAATGCTTGACTGATAGCTTAGGCTTGTTTCTAACTAGCTCTTATAACTTAAATTAACCAATCTCTATTAATTTACATGCTGGCACATGGCTCATGGCTTGTTACCTCATCTCCTACAGGTCATGCTTCCTCTGCATTCATCTAGGGACTCCACCTTCTTCTTCTCAGTGTCCCTTCTGCCCCCTAAATCCTGCCTAGCTATTAGTGGTTCAGATTTTTAGTAAATCAATCAGCGTGATGTATCTTCACAGTGTACAAAAAGGTTATTCCACAACACAGAAGGAAGTAATTGAGACCCAGCAAGACAGAGGTTGCATGATCTCTCTCATTTTTTAATGTTAGCTTGTAATCTTCAGGTATCAATGTTTCATTTGAAATACCCATAGAAGTCAGGAATTACTAAGGGGCTATGGTGGTGGAGGAGTCTTTCAAGGCAGAGAAAACAGAACACAGTGATATAAAGGACTAAGAAGAATAATTGTAACAGAGAGGATGAAATGGGGTATGGGTAGGAAGGCAAGGCAAAAGAGAAAATATGGGTTGTGATCACTAACACTATGTATGCTAAATGTTGTAAAAGAAAAAAAAACTACAATATTAAATACTGAATGGCAAAATCCAGGATATAAAAAGAAGAAAATTAAATGATAATGATGAATATTGTAAGAGACAAAGCTAACAAAAAGACTTTTTCTGACATCCTGACTTAAATCTCCTATCAGCTTACCACCAAGCACTCAGTTTGCATTTAAATTTCCCTTTAGCACTGCTAACTCCAGCTAAGCCAGACACAACAGTCACTTCTGTGATGCATTTTTTCTAAAAATATTTAGTGCCTTCAAAGACACAGAATTTTTTCAAGATTTTGCAACCAAGTTAATAATCTGACTTGAGATTATGTACCGACTATGTACTTAGCCTGCTATTCTACTGTGTGCTCAGCCTGTTCAAGCTTAACCTACTCTTAAGAAAGCAATGTAACCACCCTTAGTATGCCTTGGATTTCCCTTGCAGTCAGCTTTTATAGCATAAGCTAGATGTATAGCTTTAAATTTAAATTACGTACTTTTCCATTTCCCTGACCAAGAATAACATATTTTTGTATGTATATCATGATGATCATTTGCTGAAAGATGCCAACTGTTGAAAGTAACCTTAACAGAACAGACATCTACCATATATGTTGGAAATAGCATGCCATTTTTGGTTAACATCTGTTTGGGGTTTTTAGTGCTCTTTTGGGTCAGTGGACATCATTAAAGTAACTTCTTCTCTTATAAAACTCTGTTAAAGGTTTCTGTCAAGTTTAACTTTCATTTCCCCCCATATAATGTCTTCTGTGTTGTTCAATAAATACAGAGGGAAACCATTTTTTAGTGTGGTAGTTTTAATGAGAATGGTTCCTATAGGGTCATAGATTTAAATGTTTGGCTCCCAGTTTGTGGACTTAAGTTTAGGAAGGATTAAGAGGCATGGCCTTGTTGGAGGAGGTTTGTCACTAGGAGTGGGCTTTGGGGTTTCAAAAGCCCACATCAGGTTCTCTCTCTCCCCCCACTTCTCTCTCTCTCTCTCCCCCCACTTCTCTCTCTCTCTCTCTCTCTCTCTCTCTCTCTCTCTCTCTCTCTCTCTCTCTCTCTCTCTCTCTCTCTCTCCCCCTCTCTTTGCTTGCTGCCTATGGATCAAAATTTAAGCACTGAGCTTCTTCTCTGGTGTCATGCCTGCCTGAGTGCTGCCATGCTCCCTGGAACCATTAGCTATTACCCAATTAAACACTGCTTCTACAAGTTGTCTTCATCATGGTGTCTCTTCATTGCAATAGACAGTAACTAAGGCAATTAAGGACAGGTCAGACATATAGCAGACAAGGGACACAGACCAACCAGTAACCACACACCTCAGACAGAGGGAAGACAGGGAGAGACATTGAGGATTGAAATTCAGACTCACTCTTCATCAAACTATTCCAAAAGGAAATTTCTGTTTTCATTCTTTAATGTGACCTCAATGCAACATCTCCTCATGGAATATGGCTTTTTCATTAAAGCCCTCCACCCACCTTATCCCTTTCTATCCACAGCCAGTGTGTGCTACACTGCTGTCTTTCCTCAGTTTATTTTTAAATGGAATGTGGGTCTTGCTCAGCAGTAGAGTGTTCCCTTAACATGTGAGAGAGTGTGTGCTCAATCTCCAGTATCATGGCAATAATAAAACCCAAACAACAGCACACAGAAACTATGAAATTCATTTCTCCAGTCTAAGGATGTTTCCCTCACTGCTACTATCCATACTGCTGTTAGCTATAGGAAATGCTGCATGAATGGTTCCATCCTTTGGGTAGTTTGTATAATTGCACAACAAACCCTTTTATTTCAGAGAACTTTTGTTCTCTGGAGTTTTTACTTAACAAAGATATACGACATAGTGCTATAAGATGCATGTATTAGGAAATTATTAGTACAGTGAACTATTGATGTATCGATACGCCGTTTCACCAGTGGTTCCTCTACAGTGCCATGCACACTTGTCTTGCTGTCTTCACTCATCAGAAAAACATTTCAAAGTGCAGCATAGCCACAGAACTTACAGATGGGTGGGTGACACTAATTGTACAAATTCCCTTTGCTGAATTTTATGCTGAATACTTTATGGATTCTCCTTTCATTAAGTACACAGCTAAAAGGGGGCAGCCATGCAGAGCATGTGGTTGGAGCTGTGAGAAAGAAACTGCAAGCAGATCTACAGTTTTGTTTCAGTATCCAAGATTATTTTTTAGGGAAGGTTTGGCAACTCATTTGCCTTATGAAAATAGAAAAGCAGAGAAAACTCTCTGCACAGTGTGAAGTTTCTGTGTCTTTCATATTTCTAATTCTAGACAGCATGCCTTCTGTACCAAAGAGTAAGAAAATAAATATTGAGTTCTAATCAGTGGCAGAGACTATACGGGTACTTGCAGCTCATTTGTCCATCCTGGAGAAGTCATGCAGATTCTATCAGAATGTCACTGTCTAGACCTTTGCTCTCCTCCCTGCTAAGATGAGGCAGCGCATTACCAAAGAGAAACAGCAGCTCTCCCGCTTAACATTCTTCTCTATGCTCAGAAAAAGAAAAATAAATAAGAGAAAAAGGCAACAACTTCAATCTAATTTAATTTTGCAATGAAACTAGGAATTAGACTTCCTGTAGTGTTGAGTTAACCTTTTTCAAGAGTTAGGATTTTTTTTTTCTTTTCTTCTTCTCTAACTGTATCTCGGTAACACCAATGGCCCAAGGCTATCTGAGGAATTGTGAAAGCTTTTAAAAAAAAAGTCAATTGGCAAAAGAATCTTAAAAGCTGCCTTCTCAAAAGGACCTTTGTTTTTTAAAAATGCTCAAGTGCTAATTACTTAACTACAAAATGCTCCATTATTTTATTCTAACCTTTAAAACCTCAAGAGACTGTTTCACTGGTACTAAGCCTTGAAAATTCTGCTTTTCTACTGAATATTCAATTTCAATATCATTGAGTCTGTTGAATGACTCTCAGCTCCTTAGTTTATATTTCTCATCTTTCAGTGTAGCAATTGGAGTTCCAAGCCCACAGGAATGGAATTTAAGGGCTTTCTACCGACTGATAAAGAAAGTTTACACTGAAAAACCTTGGTAGAGGAGGTAATTTTAAAGAATACTGCCTTGAGATAGAAGGATTGAACTCCATACCACTGAAACTGTAGCAAAAAAGGTCTTAAGTGTTGCACGAGCTGATGGGAAAGAACTTGAGGATTTTAGGGAAGAGCCTGGAACTGCAGTTGGTCCACCCATGTGTGCTAATTGGCACATACCAGAATCAGGCTCCTAATTCCACAGAGCATAGGAGATGAGGCCCTGTATGGGCTAGAAATACATCAGTGTCTCAAACACTGGGGATTATCAATCTACCAGGAGAAGATGTTTATTTCAGTTCAGCCCTTTGGAGATTTCCGGTCATGGATAATTGTTTCCATTGCTTTTGGAATTTCAGCAAAGCAGAATGCTGTAGGAAATAGGGTAGGCTTTTCTTCTAGCCTGGGGTAAATGAAAAAGAGACTACAGCCCACAAGCCCTTTGAGGGCAGGTCCCTAATGACCAGAAGACATCCCTCTTAAATGTCTCTTAAAGATCTTGTCTGACTCACCTCACTTGATACAGAGATTCCCTCCCCAAAGCTATCATGTGTTTTGCCTAAGGCAATGTATGTATTTATAAGAAGCTTGGCTTTTATTTGGTAATTATTTTTTTTCACACAATTATATTTTGATCATATTCTGTTCCTTCCCCCAGATCCTCCCTACTACCCTACTCATCCAACTTCATGCTTTTTCCTCTCCCTCAGGTAAAAAACAAAAATCAAAACAAACAATAATGCAAAAAAGTGCACACACAAAGGCACAGAATCCTTTTAGTGTTGGGTGCCTACTCCTGGGCATGGGTACTGCCTTGGATTGTGATTGATATACCCACCATCAACTCAGTTTCCCCATAGCAGCAAAACCAGTGAGGTTTTTAAGGAAACTACGTCATATAGTTAAGGTCCTTCTTGTAAATTAAAAATCATTTTTGGGGTGCGGCTCAGTGGTAGAGCACTAGCTTAACATGAGAGAGGTCCTGAGTTCAATCCCAAGCACTTGGGGAGGGGTGACTCCCAGTATTCTTAATTCCTATACTTTTTAAATTATTTTTTTCTCCTTTGCTTTTTGAATAAAAAATTCACCTGAATTAAACTGAAATGTTAAAAAAAAAAAAAAAAAGACCTTGTCCGAGAGCAACACTAAGTCAAAGATCAAGCTTGCATTTAATACATGGGCCACTGAGGTCACTTTATATCAAAATGCTGTGAGTCCTTATACTCCTTAATAATTGTATTTCACAGGGAAATGTGATGGCTTCTAGGTTTTGAAGATGGGAAAAAAAACACAGTAAGATGTTTCTGATCATCAGATATTAAAATTGTAAGACTAAGAAGATGGGCCAATGGGCAGAGTACATATTCCACTCAAGTCTGGAGACAAAAGTTCTGAATTTGAGCACCACACAGACAGAGAGCAGGTGCATGTGCTTTTTTTTAAATGAAGATGGCAAAATCCTGGGGTTTGTTGGCTTACCAGACAATCAAAGCAGCAAGCTCCAGGTCAGTGAGAGACTCTGTTTCAAAACTAATATGGAAAAACAATTTGACAAAGATGCCTGTTGTCAATATCTGGCTTCTGCAGGCACCTGTGCCAGTTAATGTACCCCCATATATGTATGCATCACCTCCATCCATATATTAACAAAAAAGAAAACCAAACGAAATGCAAAGTCTAGTGACTGTTTTAATTTACCATGTGTCTGACAACTTTATAGTTACAGCACATATAGAAATAGGGATATACACATAGACATACAAATATTATGAATATACATCACATACATGCACACACATATATATCATATATATGGAGAGAGAGAAATTCTCCATACTTCTTATATCTTGTTTAAAAGAATAAAGTCACAAAACAACAATATTTTAAATATATTTTTCACAAATTCATTCTTGGTAGAGTTCCAACTTTCTCTCATCTCTATTATCTGAAAAATTAAAACACAAATTTGCTTGAGGAAAAGTGATATCCATTGTAATTTAAAATCAATAAAAGAGGAAAAAATATTCAGGAGAAAAATAAAATAAAATATGTATGCTTCATTTTGGGTATGTAATTTTCTTTGGATTCTGAGCTAATGAATGATTTTCTTTTGTTACTCTTAAACAAAATTTCAAATAAAGAAATGAACAAGGTATTGATTTTGTTTTATTTCTTTTAAACTTAAATATATTCATCTTTCTTTGTTCAGTGATTTTGATCAGATTAATACCTGTAACACTTGTGACATTGCTAAATGCATTTGTATTTGTCCCAAAAGCTTTCATTCCCTTATTAATTCTGTCAATATGTAAGAGAACATAGAGTAACTACAGCTGTATGTCCAACATACAGTAACTACAATTATATGATAACTCAGAGCAACTATGGCTGCTGAATGGAATCTCACAAGACCAAGCCAGTCAACATTGCTGTATTGATGAAGTGAAGCTCACAGGAACCTAGCCATAGCTCAGAGACAATAGTAGTTTATATTTGCTGGGGGAGGGCAAATTAGCTTCCTTCAGGGTAGTGGCAACTTATAGGTTGCCATATTCCAGATCATGGCATCATGCTCATGTGCAAATGGCCAGCCTTGTTTGGATTCAGCATGCTATAGAGAAAAGAAAAGGAGGGAGGGAAGAAGAAAGAAGGAAGGATATATGAAGTTGAGAGGGGCTATGAGAGGCTGCCTGGAAGAAGCTGGAAGGTAAGTGTGTGAGTATATATATATATATATATATATATATATATATATAGAGAGAGAGAGAGAGAGAGAGAGAGAGAGAGATGTGTGTGTGTGTATGTGTGTGTGTGTTATATACATATTAACAATTAATTTTAAAAAAAGAGGCCGTGAGTTTAAAGAGATCAAAGAGGGGTATATGGAAGGATTTGGGGGAAGGAAAGGGTAGGTGGAAATTATGTAATTATCTTATAACCTCAAGAAATAATTTTTAAAAAAGAATTCTCAAGCTATCACAGTGGTACACATCTGTAATTCTAGCACTCTGGAACCTGAAATGGGGGAAATCACAAATCTGAGACCAGTATGGTCCTCAAAGCAAAACTTTGTCTCAAGGATGGTGAGGAACCAAGAATTAACTCCCAACCATACAACACATCCCACCAAAGAGGGTATGAAGATGTCAAACATGGGAAAATACTGTCTATATATTATACACTAAGAAAATGAAAAATTGAAACCACCAAGCTATATCCTTACACAGCTATCAGGTAAGATCAGGCACATTCACCATGGTGTGGCTGTAGATGACACAGCTAACAGAATGAATAAAATCCAGACAGTAACAAAGACAAAAGATTTGGAGAAGCTGGATCACTCTTGCTTTAGCAATAGAACATGTCCTGCATGAAACACTTTGACAGTTTCCTTACAAACTATATTGTATCTACAATACTATTCAGAATTTATACACCTAGGTGCTAATTTTCCCAAAATGTAAATTCTCACAAATATCTGGGCATGACCATTTCAGCAATTTTAGTCTTAGTATCCAAAAAAATTGGACAAAATACATATACCTTCAGTGAGCAAATGGTCAGGCTACAAAGTACATATGTGGAGGGTTTTCCCTCCTCAATTAAATTTCCTCAGGAAAACCTTTAGACATGGTCAGAGGCGTGTCTCTTAGATGAGTCCATTGGAACATTCCACTGAATACTTCTCAGAGAAAAGCATGGTAAATTAAAAATGAAAATAGAAAAGGAAGAACAACCTGAATGGGCCTCCAGAGAAATTGGGTAATGGTAAAAAGCTAATGTTAAGAAATTACATTATGTCTTTTTCTGTACAGTTTCATTTTGCATTGTGTTATTTGAATGGAAAAGCTATGGAAAGGAAGAGCAATTTGATCATTGCCATAATTAAGGACAGAGCAGTGTCATAAGGAAAGTGAAAACCATAAAAAAGCAACAGGAGAGTCCTCATGACTATGTGGTTCCTGACTATACCTATTTCAAATCCAAATTCATGTTATTCATCTACAGGGAAATGGCTTTAAGACTGGAGCAGAAAGTACAATTATAGATATGTATACAAAGTTTAGGATGTTTATTCAGTGAGCTCAGAGGCCCGGAAAGGATAACAGAACTAATACCAAAGAGCGCAGCTGCCTTAGTGTGTCAGATTAGGAAAGGCGGGTGAGTAAATGAAGTCACCTTCTGTGTTATATTCCCAATTGTTCTATAAATCTAAATTTTCCAAAGAAGAGTAAAGTAAATAAATTTGAAATGATGAATGGATGAATAAAGAAGCAAACTAAGTTAGTGATCAAGTCAAAACATCAAACAAAACAAACAGGAAGATTAGCAACTGACCTCTGGCTATGTCTTTCTTTTCCCTTGGAACTTTGTGCTGACAGAGGACAGTTTAGCATCTCAGTAGGTGCCATATTGGTTGCCAGTGGTGTTGGGCCATGGACACAGCTGGCTCTGGGATTTAATTAATAGGTGTTGCTCTGGAGTTCTAGCTTTTGGCTGGGGTGTAAAATGATTCATTCCCAAGTGGAAACTAGAGATTTTCATATCTGAACCTTTAAAGATGAACTGACATTTTTATTTCAACAGAACAATGTCAATTCTTATAAGAAGTATATACTGGTCAGTAGTTATTTTCCATCTCTATCAAGATTTGAGAAAATATTAATGTGAGAGTTTTCATCATCCATGTAGTCCACAGCTGAGTTTTTCTCATAAAATCTCCACTCTTCTGAATTTGCATCAAAGCCCCCTTTATTATGCATAACTTCATTTGTTTTCTGCCCAGCTGTTATTAAGCAAGTTTGTGTCTAATTGTGTATTTGTTATTATTAATTTAGCTTGATTCTCACATTAAAGTAGGCATTCTTTTACTTAAATGTGTATATTATTCAATATAGAAAAGGGAAATGTCTAAGGATTAAAAACTGTAAAGACATAAATCTATCCTTTAGGGAAAAATGTAATTGTGCTGTTTAGGTTAAAAAAAAATTCCTATTTATTATTTCTTTTCACTTAAAATATATTCATATACCAAATCAGTACTTTAAGACTATAAATTTTATTTTGTTTTGATGATATCATTAAAATAATTTTATTTAACTCTATGTCCTACTTGTCTCAAAATAATTATCAGAATATATAAAAACAGAAAATAAAAATCATCATGTCTTATGTGAACATAAATTTTTAATTCAAGATTTCCTATGTTCAATCTCACAGCACATTCAAAGATAAAGGATGCTTTCAGAAGCACTCAGAAATGAATATTTGTGACAGCTTTATGTGTTCCTGATACTGTAGCATTGTTATTACAATATAACCTCTACATTTCATTTTCTGACAACCAGCCAATCATATATAAAATATAGCAATTCAGTCATCATAACATTGTCAAGACATTTCTGAAATACCAATATTAAGCCATATTTAGAAGAAAGATAACATTAGTAAGAGTTTTGCATGTTATACATACAAGTGACACCTATGAACTGAACATATTAAATTTATATGTTTAGGAATATATGTATAAATATAACAATAACAACAATTAAAGAAAAAGAGGCGAGAAACCATAAATTTCAAAGAGAACAAAGAGGACAGTTACATGTGAGGGGTTTGAGGGGGAGGGAAGAAAAGGAAAGATGATGTAATTATATTTTAATTAAAATGATTAAAAATGTTCAATAAAATAAAAATTAATGGATGCATGAGATGAAATTGGTAGTTATTCATTAAAAACAATATTGCTAACTATGTTTCTATCTTGTAACTTTAACTCTCTTTCCAGGAAAATATTTCCTGGCAGATCGTCCTGACAAGGATTTTACATATTGTGGAGTCAGGGCAAGCACAGAGTCGGAGGTATTAGACGAGACTGAAGTTTGTTCCCAGTGAAAGTTGTCGGGGCAGAGAAGATGACCAGAAGATCAATGTGCTTCATAATAATCAGCCCCCAAGTCAGTGTCCGGCAAAAAGCAGCCTTCAGAATTCAGGCATGCAAGTGTGACTCTGTCCACCCAACATTTAAGAGTTCAAAACCACAGGTCCTGAGAGTCGAGGTAAAGCATCCTCTGTATGAGAAGAATAGCGAAGCTTATAAACCTAGAAAGGGAAAAGCAGACAGGAAACTTACAAGACCTGGTTTGGTGGAGCTGTGCAGGGGAGAGAGAGCAAGGATCAACATTTACTCCAAAGAGAAAGTCCCACCAAGTATCCCGCCTGCAAGTGTTCTTCAATCATTTTTTAATAGAAGACTTGGGAAATTTCTCACCCACCTGAGCACGGAAAGGAAGGGATGTGGAGCAAATCTGGCAGACTGTGAAGTTTCCTTCTCACAGCCAGGACCGTAGGCTGAGCCTGCAGAGCTCCATAGTATGATCCACATTAACCATCTCCAAAGGAATGTCATAATCCAGTTGTTTGCTTCTCGTAAATTCCAGGGTTCCCACAATTAGGACCCTCATTGTGAAAAGCAATTTCTTCATTCAAAGTATCCATTATATAATCCCTTATGTTATTAAAAAGGTTTTTCATGTATTAACAACATATATTTCGACAAGAGCAATGCATATCAGAGGCTAAAGCAAATCCAACTGTCTATAAGAACACCAAAAACAAATAAAAACTTTCTGGTTTTGTTTTTGTTTTTGTTTTCAGGACTGTGGGTAAAACCTGTTCGTTTGTTTGGTTGCTTTTTTTTAATTTAATTTTATTTTTTAATTTTCTAATGAACTTTTAAGATGCAAGAGAGATGGTGCTTACTGTTTACAAATACATATTTGGGTATACTGTTCTGTACCTTTAATAGCAATACTTAGGAGTCTGAAATAGTTGTTCAGTTGGCCAGTCTGTTCTACAAATTAAGTTTCAGGCCAGACAGGACTAAGTAGACCTCTATGTTTGTGTGTCCATGTCCATGTGCATGTAAGTGTGTGGTGTGTGTGTGTGTGTGTGTGTGTGTGTGTGTGTGTGTGTATTGAGGATAATAAATCTGTTCAAGTGTTTGTTCTGGCCTTTAACTGTAATAAAGCCCATGGTCAGAAATCCCAAGGACACCTAAAGTAGAAGGGCAGTCCCTTGAATCCTCTCAGACTTCCAGGTTTTCCTATGGCCTAAGGGCACATTTCACATCTACTTTTATAACTGTATACACATTTCAAAAGTAACTAAAGGGATGAATATGACCAGAATATGTTATATACCTGTATAAAATTGTCTAAGAATAAATTGATTAAAAAATACTATAAAGTTATCTGCTTAATGATTCATGAATTAAATGTCTTATTTCCCACCTTATTGGTCCCAAGAGCTTATAAAATCTCATAAAGTGAATCCACCTCCACCCTCTGGGGAGGAGCAAAGGGTGCTAAAACCCTGGAGTTTGTTTGATTTTTTATATTCTGTTTGTGATCAGTTCATCATTACACTAACTGCCATTGGCTATTGGCGCTACAAGGCACTGTACTGGTGACTGTTCACCAGAAGTGCTTAGAGTTTGAGGAAGAAATTAAAAGTTAATAAATTATAAAAATACACTGAATTGAATGCTTTACAAGCAGTATCTAAAGAGTAGACCTTGGAAAAGCTCGATATTTTGAGGCTGTCTGTCTGAAGTACCATATAAGCTGAGAGGAGTTAGCTTATAGATGGAGGGGGAAGACATCTCTAATCTGCCAAACTTCTGTAGCTTAGTATGACTGAATAACTGAACTCAATGCAAAGAATTTGAGATGAGGATAAGGTAAGGAACACCCAAAACCAGAGGCCTCTTCTATCTAACAGCAAAATGAAAAGGAAGAACAGTTACTGAAGAATAATTTTCTGATCCCACATGTATTTTACTCAAGAATATATGTAGACTCTTAAAGTTAAAACAGCAACTCTAAACTCAATTTAAAGTTGGTCTAGAGAAGAGAAAATATTCAAGAAAAATATGTAACATTTATTTTCAGATTATGTTTTAAGTATCTATTGATTATGGCAAAACTAAGTACAGTAAAATCAATAAGAAAATAAAATTAACTTGCAAAGAGGGATAATCATGATTAGATTGTCAATTTACCAAAATTAAAGTCCAGTTTGATTCATGTAAATTCATTGTGTAATTTTTTTTCTCCCAAGAGGGCATATTTAAGGAAATAAAAACGTATAATTTATTTGCAGGCTTTCATTTTTAAATGATAGGCACAAAATTAAGTTATGTAAATAATCACTATGGTTGATGTTGGATTAAAATTAGAAGAGTTGCTTTTACCAATAATGCAACATTAACAGGATATTAAAAATATCTCATTTGTTCTTTAGAAAGTGCTGAGTTGGTTATCAAATTATCCTAGGCATTAATGGTTAGGAAACTAATTTTTCTGAAACAGCTGATATTGTGAATTTATGCAAAAAAGGGAAAACTAAAAGCCAAAGGACAAGTAAACACCCTTCCAGATGTTCTGTGTCAAAGTGACTAGGTTTGTTTTAGCTGAGCCCAGCAACTCTTCCAGGACACCCTGGGAGATGGCTGCTCACACAGGGCAATATATGAAATCAGGTGTTGAGCTCAGAAGAGTACAATTTACTATAATCACTTTTAACACCCTCAGCAAAAGAAAAATTGTCTCATAAAGAGAAAGAAGACATTCATAACAACCCCTCCTCACAGAGGATGAGGACAATAATTTTGCAAGATAAATGCTCATGCTTCTTTAGATTTTATGCCATTTTTTGAAAATAGTGGGATTTCAGATGAGATTTAAACCAATTTTATGCAAGTTTGATGCCATAATTCTTAAGCTAAAGAAATGATATACAATGTGAGATGTAGAATAATGAACATGTCTCAACTCTATTGCTTTTTAATTATCTGACAGCATCAATATTCAAAGAAATTATGATATAGATTTTCCTTTTCGAGCCCTTTTCACTTTTATGGTAATAATCTAATGTCTCTTACTGTAAATTTGAGAAAATTCCTGAGAACTGATATCTGTCCAGATGTCAAAAGCGTATAGAATTGTCAAGTTATCATAGTGACAAAAAGTGTCCAAGAAGCTAGGAAAACTGCTGTCAATCATTCTGTCCTGGTGTAACTCTACTTTGTGTGGGGGCTCGAAGGAATTAAGCATTTGTCAGGGAAATTGCAAAAGGTAATAACATATTATGTTACTCTGGCCCAAACTTCCATCTGGTGGTTAACAATTTTGTAGCTCATTTGTGTGTCTGTTTCTAGAACTCTCCAAATGCATAATGGTACTATAATTGAAATAAAAGTACACTCACATATTAATTTCCTAACTGCTCAAAAAATTACTGGCTCACAGAGAAATAAGCAGATAAAAGTTTTAATTTGTGTATTCTGAGTTAGTGATGATAATTTTATCTGTATACCAATATAATCTTTCTCCAAATAACATTTCTCCCAGTCTACATAAAAAAGGTAAATTTAAATTGTTTAAAAATAATGTGGGGTTTGTTGCATATTGAAAATTATACTTTATTCTAAAATATTTATTTCCCTTTAGAAAAATACAAGAAATCATTCAAAATGGGAATAGTTTAATTACCTTTATCTTAGTTTATCTCTACTGCACAGCGAGAAGACAACAAATTAATGGTATGATTTGAGTATAGGAGGGATTGGAGAGTGTTTTAGGTTGAATTTCTACTCCCCAAAAGATTGACGCTCTAACTCCTCATATTTGACTATGGCATGACTGGACAACAAGATCTTTTCAGATATAATCAAGTTAAAATGAGCTGATCAGGGAGGACCCTATTCAATAAACCCATTGGCCTCGTGAGTTGAAAGAGACAGATATGGTCATGTACCTGTGTAATCTTAGAACTTGGATATGAAAAGAGAAAGATCAGAAATTCTAGGTTATCCTGCACCATCATATCTTGTTTCAACAAATAACAACAATAAAGACAAAAATAAGACGTGTAGAAGAGAAATAGACAGAGAAGAACAAAGTAACAATGATGATAAACAGAAACATAATGGCATAAGCCACCCAAGGCAGGAAATGTCACACACTGCCAATGATATCAGAAACAGAAAGCTGTGGGTGGGGCTTTCTTCTTGGGATCTTCAGATACCCTAATTCTTGGCCCTGAAGACACAGTGGATCTTATTTTAATTACATTACCAAAATACTGTAGTTGAATATCTTTAGAATATGATTACTAGCCACTTTTCAGGAGGGTTGCTGATGTAATTTTTAAAAAGGGGTTCTATGAGTAATATTTTTTTTCCTTTTTTATTAATTATTTAAGAAGCTTTAACAATATATTTTGATCATAATCATCCTCCTATTCCTTGATTACTCCCAAATCCACAAGCCCTTCTCTACCCACATGAATTTGTGTCCTCAGTTATTTTAAACCTATTTAGTTCCACATACTACTCATACACTCTTGGGTGTGTGTAGTGGGTAGCTGTTCCAGCTTTTACCTGGAAGTACTACCCCCATTGAGGTTTTGGTACCCCTTACAAGGTGGGGCCTAGACAGGACCCCTGAAGACCCGAGATCTAGACATGCCAGCTCTCTTGGTTCCTAGATCCTGGATGCTAGAGGTAGACTGAGCAGAGTTTTCCAGAGAACACTGCTGGACTGGGCTACACCTTTTCTGGACCCTGTAAGTTATCCCTTTACTTGTGAGTTACCCCACAAAATAAATCTCCCTTTTAACTACGTGGAGTTGCCTTAATACTACAACCAATAGGTATGTGTCCTACTAGATACCACAATCTTAACGACAACTGTCTGTCCCTCTCCCACACCCTATCAGTTCTTAATACCTTCTCACATAGAGGTGGTTCTTTTGGCTCTACTGGGATATAAACCATTAAAGAAAACTCACTCTTCCTCTCCAATAAGGTATCAATTGCCAATAGTGCATCATCTAAGGATGAGACTTTATGATCATCTCCCCTCTAAATAAGTCTTGCTCATGTTGTCAAAATCATTTTGAGTTCATATGCACAACTGTTACTATTGCAGTTAGAAAATAATGTTCCCTTGCAGTCATCAACCATTTCTGCCTCTTATAAATTTTCTGCCCTCTCTTTCTCAATGATATGTGATCCTTGGGAGGAGGGATGCTGTAGGGGAATATTATTTAAATAACAACATTTAAATATATGTTTAAGGGGAATATTATGTTGCATTTGTTTAACTCTGTGAGGCTGTGTTACTGTGCCTGTGTAAAATACCTGACTGACGTCTAATAAAGAGCCGAACGGCCAATGGTGAGGCAGGATAAAGGATAGGTGAGACTGGCAGGCAGAGAGGAGAGATAGAAGAAGAAAACTGGGAGGAGGAGGACTCCAGGGGCCAGTTACCAAGCTGCACAGCAAGCATGGAGTAAGAGTAAGATTTACAGAAGAGAGCAGGGCAAGACCAGAGGCAAAAGACAGATGGGATAATTTAAATATAAGAAAAGCTGGCAAGAAACAAGTCAAGCTAAGGCTGAGCATTCATAATTAAGAATGAGCTTCTGTATGTGATTTATTTGGAAGCTGGGTAGCAGGCCCTCCAAAATAGTAAAAAAAAAAAAAAAAAGGATGTGAAAAAATATCCAATTAAGGGTTTAGAATTCTGCAGTCTCTTCACTTTGACAAATTGTGGATCTATGTTAATTGGCATCTATTCCAGAAAGATGCTTTTCTAATGAAGGCTGAGAAGTGCATTAAACGATTTAACAATAAGTCATTAGGTTCAGTGCTCTATCTCTTTAGTAGAATAATAGTAGTATGTTATCACCTAGACTATACGACCTGTCTAGCCACAGGTCCATGGCCCTGATGATGGTATCGGCATGAATTTCACCTGTGGACTGGGCCTTAAATCTAATCAGAAAGCTGTTGGTTGCTACCACAATAATTTTTGCCATTACTGTAACCATGGGCATGTCTTGCCAGGCAGATCATTATTGTCGCTCAAAATGTCCACAGTTGGGTTAGAATGTTAGTTACTTTTTCCTTCAATATCATACATAGCATCTCCTAGCACTCTGAAAGTTGTCAGGCAGGAATAATCTTCCAGGTGAGTACCAGCTTGATTTCTGTAAGTTTTATGACTCAAGAATGTGAGTTGTCTAGGCCAACAGGGTTTTATTATGAAGCTCTGGATTCTAACTGAGACAACAGGTAATAGCCTATAGTATTTGGGGGTATACAAGACCTCACTGACTAAGAATACTAAAAAAGTTAAACCATTATTGCACTGTGCTTTTTATTTGTTACCTTTGGTATCAAATATGAGTATTGCCACCCTGTTATAGAGTTATCCACTTAGACTCTTTTTATATTTGTGCACATACATGTTTTAGGAAAGCACTATATGACTTTTCCAAAAGCTCTTGAGTGTTAGTTGTTCCCTCTTTATTCCTTTCCCTACCCAGCTCTTCTCTTCTCCATCCCATCTCTGGTGGTTTGAAAGAAAGTGACCCCCAAAGTGATTGGCACTATCAGGAGGTGTGGCTTTGCTGGAATAGGTGTGACCCTGTTGGAGGAAGTGTGTTACTGTGGAGTTGGGCTTTGAGGTCTCAAATATGCTCAAGTCATGCCTATGTCTCAGTTCACTTCCTGCTGCCTGCGGATCAAGATGTAGGACTCTCAGCTCCAGCACCATGTCTGCCTGCATGCTGCCATGTCCCACCATGATGATAATGGACTAAACCTCTGAAATTGGAAGCCACCCCATTAAATGTTTTCCTTTATAAGAGTTGCCATGGTCATGGTGTATCTTCACAGCAATAGAAATCCCAACTAAGGCACCATCTAACCCTTGTATTTATTATTTCCTTTTACTGCTTTATACCATTTTCTTCTACATCCTCCACCTAGGAAACCACCAGCATACCCTCTTACTACTTTTTATATTTATAAGCATTCCAAATGAAACACGTATAAGAATTCCAACTAACATCCCCAAATGGAAAAATATGTGAGACCTTTGTCTTTCTAGATCTATGTCACCTTACATTATTATTATTTAATTAATTATTAAATTATTATTAAATATTATATTATTATAATATAATTAATATTATAACAATATTATTTATTATTAAATTAATTATTAAATTAGCTCCAGTACCACAAATTTACATGTGAATTTCTTAAATTCATTTTTTGACAGATAAATAATATTCTGTGTAATTGTGTCATATTTTCATTACCCTTTGATCAGCTGATGACCATCTAGCCTGGTTCCATTTTATAACTGTTTAGAATAGAGCAACAATGAATGCAAGTAAGCAGCTATTTTTGCATTGGGATACAGAATCTTTGGGGTTTTTTCCAAGAATGGAATAACTAGATTATGTGGAAGACTTTTTTTTAGCTTTTTGTTAAATTTATTTCCATAGTAGCTTCAACAATTTGCACTCCCACCAGTAATGAATGAGTGTTCCCCTTCCCCATAAATTTTGAAAGATCTCAAATAAATAACTTAATGATGAACTTCAAAGCCTTGGAAAAAACAAGAACAAATAACATCAAAAAAGTAGGTGGGAAATGATAATAAAAATCAGGGTTCAAATGAATGAAACAGAAATGAAAATAATACAAAGAATCAATGGAATAAGGAGTTTGTTTTTTGAAAAGATTACCAACATTGACAAATTTTTAGCCAAATTAACCAAAAGAAAAAAGAGGACACAAATTTATAAAATTAAAGATTAAAAATGAGAGACATAAGAAACACTGAGATGTTGTGAGTCATAAAGACATAATTTTCTAATCTATTTTCCATTGAACTAAATAATCTAAATTAAAATGGATGAATTCCTAGTTATATACAATCTACAAAGTTAAATTAAGATGAAGTAAATAATATAAAATATACAAAAAAAATTAAATAGAAGCAGTAGTTAAAAACCTTTCAATTTAAAACAATGGTCGGGGCCAATGGTACTTAATCTAAAAATTTGGGAATAAAGAAATATCTCTAAGAAATTTGCCACAGTATTGAACTAAAGGCACATGATTAATAAACGATGGGAAGTCATAGAAGGAAGAAGTAGGGTGTCTACATAGCAATAAAAAGATTTTAAATATAACCAGCTTGAACAGAAACGGGTGGGGAAGTAAAATTAAAGGCACACAGACAGACTATATTATGTGTGATGTTCAGTCACTATTATTTCTGTGGTTATATTGAGGAAAGCAGAGGAGGTTAGGGAGGCAGACTGGTGTGTCTATGAAGGCTTTTGATCATGAAGATTCTGGCCTAAGCAATGAGTCAGTCTCTGAATGGACTCATAACATGACGGCTTTATTAGGAAGTAGTAAAAAGATAGGCATGGCACTTAGTTGAAGAAGTAAGTGTGGGTCCTTGAGGGCTATAACTTTCTCTGGCTAATTCCTGCCTTTTCTGAACACTTCTCCTCCTCAGGCTCCTGCCCCACTGTGCAGTTCTGCTCAAGCTCCTGGGCCCAGACATCCAAGGACTGAGTCCTCAGAAACTATGAACAAAGAAAATTCTTCCTCTTGTTTGTGTTATCATTCATTATGACAAAAAATAATTAATGCAAAGTTAGCAAAAATATCAATTTAAAACATAGGTGTGTGTGATTTAAAAATACACAGAAGATATATCAAAACAATGTGAGTGTGATTTGAACACTTGTCTCAAGTGCAACTAAACTGAAGCAGACCCTGAGAGCAGGTCTTCTAAAATGTTAAACAAGGTATACATTTCCTTTGACTTACTCCACAGAATTATGGTGTGTGTGTGTGTGTGTGTGTGTGTGTGTGTGTGTGTGTGTGTGTGTGTTGAGGGGGGTGTTTCCTCCTAGTATCTTTATCTGGTTTGGGTATTAGGGCAATCCTGGCCTTACAGTATGACCTGCGAGATTATCTTTCTTTCCAAGAAGATAATATAACTAGAATTCTAGTTTTGTTTTTGTTTTTTCTTTGGAAAGACTGGGCCCTGGCATGTGGTCCAGGATAGCCTCACACTCACTTTGATCCTTCTTCCTCAGCCTCCAAAACAAAAAGTGCATGACTATGTCTAACATAATCATTTTAGAGTGTTTGGTAGAATTTACAAGGGAATTATCTGAGAAATCATCTTCTGGGTGGTTTAAATATATAAATACAATGTGATTGATTGGTTCAGTGCTATTAAGGAACCTAATCCTTTTGGAGTGAATTTGGGGCTGCATTTGTTACAGAGACTACCATACGTGGGGCTAAGGATATCCATCCTGCTCGCTCATCACTGTTCCCCACAGACCAGCAGTGATTTTTTCTGCTCGTTCTTGTTATTGTCAGCTTTCCTTCCTCTCACACCCCTGGCCTCCATGTGAGCATACACATATGCAGACCCACAAAGTAACTTTAAATTGTAGTCTTAAATTATCTCCATGTGTTGCAAAGTGCTATGCTACATATTTAGCTTATTTTACTTGACTCAATTATCTTTTTTATTTGTTTCAAAATGCTTTGAATTTTGAACAAAACTATATTTTTCTTAGATATTAAGTATATTTCATAAAATATAAATTTTCTTACTTTCTAATTAACTAATTTGAGTACTGTTGCTTTTTTCTCTTGAAGCTTCTCAAAAATCTTACATTTTAAATAACAGATATCTGTCAATTCTATCATAACTATTTTATTAGCATATTACTTTTATTCTTTATGCATTTTTTCTTGCTCATACCACTCATGATTGTAAAAGCAAATATTTCATATTAAGTCTTTAAAATAAATACTAAAATGTATTAATGGTTTTAATTCTTTTTTGTTGTGTATTTTTGAGATCATGTTTTAATTACGTCTCCCTTCCCTTTCCTCCCTCCAAACCATCCCCACTATCCTTAAAATTTGTGGCCTCATTTTTAAAAATCAATTATTATTATAGGTACGTATGTATTTTTATATACATATATTCCTAAATGTAGCCTGTTGAGTCCATATAATGTTTTTTGCATGTATGTTTTCAAGGCTGATCAGTTGCCCCTGTACAACTAATTGTGTGCTTTGCCCTGGGGAGGGCCACGTTTCCTGTTCCCAGCCTAACACAGTACAGTTTCTAATCCTCTTCTTCATACATTCTTTCTTCCCCCCTCTTCTACAATGAGCCTTAGATGTGGGAGTGTTTTATAGGTGTATCCACTAGGACTGAGCTCCAAAACTCTGCATTTTGATTGTTTGTGGTTTTTCTGTAGTGCCCTCTGTGTTGCAAAGAGAAGTTTCCTTGATAAGTAATGAAGACTAAATTTATCTGTGGACATAACTACTAACATTTATAGATTGCTTTGGGGGTTATGCTCCTTTAGTAAATTAATGGTTCTGGATTCTCCTCCAGTAACTATGGTTTCACTGGCACTGATTAGTTAGCTGGGTTTATATTACCAGTCACAGTCTCCCTCTTGTCATTTGGTGTTGTAGAATATTATTTTAACTGGGAAAAGATGTGTTACATTTGTTTATGCTGTGACATATTACTTTAAATGTGTGTGTAAAGGTGTGTTACTTTTGTTTATGCTGCATTTGTTTAACCATGTATGGATATGTGTTAAACTATGTAAAGATGTGTTGCAACCATTTTACCTTGCCTGCTTAAGGCACCTGATTGGTCTAATAAAAAGCTGGATAGTCAATAGCTAGTCAGGAGAGGCATAACCAGGGCTGCTACCAGAGAATATAAACAGGAGAAGAAATCTAGGCTCTAGAAGAGAAAGAAGAAGGAGAGAAGAAGGAGGAGAGAATGAGGGACATGCTCGGGGCAAGAAGCCAGCCAGACATAAAGAAGCAGTGAAAGTAAGATACATACAAGTAAGAAAGGTAATAAGCCCTGAGGAGAAAGTTATATAAAGAGAAACAGGTTAATTTAAGTTAGTCAGAAGTGTGCCTAAGCGAGGCCCAGCATTCAAAACTAATAAGTCTCTGTGTTGTGATTTGGGAGTTGGTTGGTGGCCCAAAAGAAAGCCTGCTACAGACTGGGTCTTACATCCAGATAGAAGTCTGTTGGTTACTGTCAAAACATAGGAGCTGTGTGTAAGGGTTACCATACCACACTGGTCACGGATGAGTTCATATCTGGGTGGGATTGATGGTTGCTTCCCTCCTTTGGAAGCTTGCATGGAGCGTTCTGGTACCATGAAAGCTAGTCCTCAGGGTGAGGACAGGTTTGAGTTCTTAAGAAAGTGTTGTGTAATAATATATCTTTTATTTGTTTTGGTTTATCTGGTTTTATACATTTATTCCTTAAGATTTGCTGAAATATTAGTAAATGTTTTAAAGGAAAATATGGAGAGAAGTAGAGCAAATATATCTTCTTTACTTAGCCAATAAATATTTATTGTGCTGGTTTTATGATCAAATACTGACAATAAACATTTTATGTATCTTCATTTCCATTTAAAGTCCTGATTATGACAAAGCATGTGTAGAGGGCAAAGATAATTATGGCCAATTATTTTGAAATTAGAATGTGTATTTGATGAAATAAAGTGTTTGAATAATCCTTAAATGAACAAGTAAGAGAGTGTGGCTCAAAGCTATCCCTATAGCTTAAAAAAACATATTTATGTGTTGTATTTTTAAATGAATGTTATCCAGCTCTAGTGTGACAAGCATAGAGATGTAATAGCTATTCATAAATTCCTTTCAGTATAATTTGTTACATACATGACTTTAGGTAAACTCTTAAAAACATGGAAGTGGATTTGAGTTCCACTAAATATCATTTTCTCTCAATGTATATTTTAAAAAATTACAAAATAATGTTTGTCTCACCACTAATTATGTTTTCTAGATGCCATTATAGCATGCTGTGGTGAGCTATGGAAGAGACAAAGGAGAGCAAGGTCCTGTGGATTTCCAGCTTGCTGAATCTCTCTATAGGACAGACCTTCTGTATAAAGCTATGGAACTAAAAGTGAGAATTCCCCCTACATATTGCAATGTTACGATTATGTTTTAACTGTCTATAAATTTGCTATGGCTGATGTAATACACATGGCAGCCAGCACAGTGATTAAGAGCAACTTGTTCTGTCCTTTGGGCCATTGAGAGGTACTTTGGTTGTTAACCTAAGTGAAGGGTTTAAGGAGGGAAGTGAAGTGATACTACTTATTTGATGAATGAGTCACTAGGTGCTCCATGGAGTAGATGAGACCAAAGCAAAGGCAAAACCGAAAATGATGATTCAAGGAACCATAGTGTTTGGCAGCTAATGGTAGATTCCATCATGCAGCATTGGAGGCAGAAGACAGCGTAATGTGTATAAACTGGTCAGCAGGCCTCCAGTGAGAGAAATTCAGTCACATTGCTGCAACAAAGTCCTTTCCTAGTAAATGGAGGTGGGGAAGACAGAAAGTTGTTGAGGATGGGGTATATATAAATATCCTAGAGGCTCTTCTAGGATTAGATGCTGTATAATTGAGGGAGTAAGAATACATGAAGGTTTGAGTCAAATTTAGAATCTAAAATCCTTACTATCTAAACTCTCAGTTGCTTAGAGCAGGGAAGTACTACCATAAGTCACTCAGAAACATATGTTAACTGAAACCAGAGGAATTTTTATTCATTAGAAAAAAATTTTTGTCATTAGAAAGACTGCTAAGTATTTTATTAAGACGGAAGAGTGTATCTCATATCCAGGAAGTGCATTTGACCAGAGCCCTTAATCATCATAAAAATAAAGAGCTTGCTTTAGATGCGGAATCTTATCATTAATAAAAAAAAAAAATTCCTGACTAGAAAACTGACCTCTCAACATCATTAAACAAATTTTTGGAATTCTCAAGGAATGGTGCTCTTATGACAGCATAGTGTTATGCATCTTGAGTCGTGGTATGCAAATGAGAAGGGCGGGAATGAGCACATGAGGAAGCAGGAAAGGGAACAGCATGCATGGAAAAATACCAGTGAGAAACAAAACAAAGGAGCAAAAGGGAAGGAAGTTAGTTGGATACAAGGGAAGTCTGAGGGACAGTCGTTTGTTTAAATGTCTAGAGACACAGGAAGACAAGGCAGCTTAGCAAGTAAAAATCCTTGCCCTCAAGCCTGACAACCTGAGCTTGACCTCTGGAACCCACATGGTGGGAGCAGAGGCCTGATTCTCACAAACTTTCTTCTGAGCTCCACATGTGCTGTGGCCGGCAACCTCATACACACTGAATAAACATACAAGTAAATGAATAAATAAATAAATAAATAAATAAATAAAATGCAATAAAAATACCAGCAAAAGTCTGGGGACATCATGATCTCCTGACTTAGTTATTGATGCTTTATAAAATGATCAGGATAACACAATAAAGTATAACTCATCCCCAGCTCATTGCTGTTTGTTATTGTTTTCATAAAAAATGACGTATTCCAACTGTTCAGATTATGAAATCCTAGAAGGAGAAGGCACAGGAGGCTTTGCTTGGAAGAACTGAACAATGTCAGTTGGAATGGAGTAGAAATGCTAGTAGAATGACAGAGATGTCCAGTAACGAGTATGGCCATCAGTGTCTTGCTAAGATAAAGATCACCAGCGAATGTAGTACTCTTAGTGAAAATCAGCACAAATTTTCAAAGCAAATTTGAGGGGAAAAGAATAATTACTATAATAAACACCTTTGATGCCTCCCAAACTGATCAAGCCAATCAACTGTCTCACCTATTCAGAGGGCCTGATCCAGTTTGGGGCCCCTCAGCCTTTGGTTCATAGTTCATGTGTTTCCATTCATTTGGCTATTTGTCCCTGTGCTTTATCCAACCTTGGTTTCAGCAATTCTTGCTCATATAAACTCTCCTCTTTCTCGCTAATTAAGGGGGAGAACAAGAGAATCTGTGGCTGTTATGTAGAACTGAATGGTATTGTAAAATAAAATTAAATTAAAAAAATAAAAATAAAATAAACACCTTTGAGTTAGATCTGAATGAAAAGGACCATTGCTTCTGTCTGCTATGTAACTAAAAACAACAAATGCAACGGACAAAGCCACGATAAGGACAGGTGTGCCAACAGCTCTGCTGAGCCTGCCTGCCTACTTCCTTAGAGAGGTGAGTTGGAATTCTGTTGTTCCATGGGATCCTGTGTGGAAAGAACCAGAAGAGGATAGGCTGAGGCAGGGCTTCCTGAATTTTATACAGTGAGCTACAGAAACATGCATTCACTAAGGCATCTTACGTATCAACTATCATATGAGAAAAATCTGCTATGCTATATTATGTATTCCAACATTTGCCTTCTCTCCAAAATGGTCTTAAAGAATACCCAACCTACAGTAAACCATAGCTTATAATTGTCTTCAAGGTAATAATATATACAGCACTCCATGGATGTGTGCTGTCTACATGGGGTCTATTTTGCTCACTTTCCTAAAGAACAGTTGTTAACTAATCATAGAAAAGTGACTGTCCTGCATGGTAGGACATGCATAGGAACTTCTAAGCCAGAATCTGAATTTTTGCCACTAGGGGTGACATGTATCTGAGCTCTGTATAACAGGGTGAAATGTGATTTTTAAATCATTTCTGCTCAGTCCCAAAAAAACACCCCACAAACTCCTGCCCTGTGCCGTCTTCTTTGTCTGTCTTGAGCTGTATTTCTCCATGATTGTCTGCCGAAGATTGTCAAATCCCTAATTCGTATTTCCAACATTTTAATCATACAAAAAGAAAGCATGGGTTCAGGTTGTTCATTACCAGGAGAGTGATTCCTACTGGATTCACGTCCCCACCTAATAGAAACACACCCAGTGCTTGGGCATCCTGATGCACACAAACAGCATCTGAGTTGTGTGTAATGAAGTAGACAGCTGCTCCCATTGAAGCTTCTTTCGGTTATGACAAGGCCACACCTATTCAGCCAGCAGCACAGGTAGTACGAGATGATAATGGAATGAAAAGAATGGAGGAAGGCTCTGGAGGGTCTTTTGGGGAAGATTGAAACAGCCTAGCAGATGAGCAGCTGTTTCCCTTACTATCTCAAAGAACAGTTATTAAAGTAGCGATTATCATTAAAGACAGCTCTGACCCAAGGGACTTAGTAAAAATCATCATCAGGGTTTCGCTTGCAACTGTTTGGCCTCCTGCTCCCCAGTGGCTTTTCAGAGCAGCCAATTAGCTCTCTGGAAATGTAACTGCACACCAAGCTGCTAGCACCAGCATAACAGCAACCTGGGAGGGGTGACTTTCATCTCCTTAAAGCTAACTGTCTCTGTCCATTCCCAGCAATTTCATGACAGCCATTTGGACTCAAAGGGAAAGAGAGGATTTCAGTGGTCCCCCCAAAACACACTTAGCTACAGAATCACCCTACATGAGGAAGCCTCGCTCTATCACTCTCAGCCCTTCTCTGTATTCCTCTTCACTCCATTCTGTTTTTAATTTGCTTGCCAGACAATCCTTCTGACCTCACCTAAAATGAAATCTTTTTAAAACTTCTCAGTGTGGTAGAGTACCACTGTATACCAGAACTCCTTAATGGGTGTGTTCACTGTTTTCAAAACCAGGTACCACTGTGTCTGCTAATGACAAATTCTCTAACCCACTCAGAGATGCTCACTTTTCTTTGATTCCCAGTGTCTGGGTCACACAATGCACGGCTCCCTTTTTTGAAATCTTCAGCGTTCCACCCAAAGAACTTTACCTGAGGCCACCCTGTCACGAACCTCAGCAGCTTCAAAGTCTGCCGAGTGCTCAAGAGAGTTCTCTCCTTGATAAAATGTAATGTCTGCCTCAAAGTTCAGCTGGCGTGGGCTCTTTCCCTTGTTCTGTGCTGAAGTAGCCGTGGTAAGATTGATCCTACCAGCACAGGATGTGGGCGTTTGAAGGATTTTAGATGCATATATAGTGTGATGCTCTCTGGGGTCCAGAGGCTAAGCAACTTACTTGAGGTCATCAGATTAAGTAGTAGCAAATCAGATACATTAACCCAGGGTTCTCAGCTCCTCTGCCTCAGCCTCTACCTGTGTGTGAGGAGAGCGCTGCTATGAAACCCCACACAGCTCAAAAGAAATTAGGTCAAAGATCAGCCTTGTGAAAAACTGGCCCTCTTACCAAGATTAATGATGGAGTCTCTCTTGGGACTTTTGTAGTGACGCCACATACTTCTCTTGAAGCAGTGAGATGGATATATTTCCTTTCAATTTTTATTTCAAATGAAAGCTTAAGAAATTCTCTAGTACTAGACCCTCTAGCATATCATCAGTTTAGTTTCCTGCCTTCCCTGGTCAGTGATGAATCACAAATGTAGCATGAATCTTCAAAGTTCTTATTAATAAAATCAAACCTGAGGCGAGTTATTGGAGTCCATGCTGGTAGATCAGAGAGACAGAACAAGCCACAACTATCTCACCTTGCTGGATCCTCAGCTGGTCTTGTCTCCTCAGACTGGAGGCCTCTGAGTCCTCTTCCCGAATGGGTCTCAGCTGAATTACTGCTCAAAAGCCTGAATGCTTAACCAGCCAAAATCTTCACCAGCCAAAAACTTCTAGTTTCTGGTCCTCACGCCTTATATATCTTTCTGCTTTCTACCACCACTCCCTGGGATTAAAGGCTGGCTTTCTGGGATTAAAGGCGTGTCACCATGCTTGGCTATTTCCAATGTGGCCTTGAACTCACAGAGATCCAGAGGGATTTCTATCTCTGGAATGCTAGGATTAAAGGTGTGAGTGCCACCATTTTCTAGCCTTGTATCTAGTGGCTTTTCTGTTCTCTGACCCCAGATAAATTTATTAGAGTACACAATATTTTGGGGAACACAATACCACAATTATGAGCATAAAAATGAAACATATGCACCTGTTAAATCAGCTTAAACTAAAACATTAATGGCACTATGCCAGTGAGACTGCATGACAACTGGAGCCCCTATGCCCTGTTAGTAAGAAAGCAAATCATTCCAGCACTTTGGAAGACAACTTAAGCAGGTTCTTAGGAAGCTAAATATGTTTTTATGTTATTATTCAGAAGCTGTGAATCCCGGCATCTATGCAAATTAGTTAAAACTTTTGTCCTCATAAAAAACTCACACTAATAGTTTATAGCAGTTTTATTAATAATTGTCAAAATTTTAAATTGGTAAATATGATTACCAGTAGGGGAAGCCATAAATGAGCCATGGTATATCTATGCAATGGGATATTAGTCAGTAGGATAAAGATAAATGAACTCTCTCTGTTCCGGGACCCTGAACGGTGGAGGTGGACCAAGCAGAGCTCCAGAGAACACTGCTGGATTGCGATACACCTTCCCCAGACCCCACGACCTACCTATCCCTTAATTTGTAAGTTATGTCATTAAATAAATATCCTTTTAACTACATGGAATGGCCTTAATAATTTCACCAATATCTGGTGCCCAACATGGAGCAAATTCCAAAAGCTGGAATGGCTACCCACTACAGTCACTATTAGGAGGTGTGGCCTTATTGGAGTAGATATAATGTTATTGGAGAAAGTATGTTACTGGGGGCAGGCTTTGAGGGGTCAGATGCTCAACCTAGTCCACTGTGGCCCACATCTCTTCCTGCTTCCTGTGGATCAAGGTGTAGAACTCTCAGTTCCTTCTCCAGTGTCATTTCTTCCTGCCACCATGCTTCTGGTCATGATGACAATGGACTAAACCTCTGATACTGTAAGCCAGGCCCAACTAATTTTTTTTTCTTTATAGGAATTGCCAGGCGGTGGTGGCGCATGCCTTTAATCCCAGCACTCAGGAGGCAGAGGCAGGTGGATATCTGTGAGTTCAAGGCTGGCCTGGTCTCCAAAGCAAGTTCCAGGAAAGGCACAAAGCTACACAGAGAATCTCTGTCTCGAAAAACAAACAAACAAAAAAGAATTGCCATGGTGTCTCTTTACAGCAATAAAATTCTAAGACAGCCTCTAAAACTAAATGTTATTTAAAATGCAAAATCTGCATATTTATCAAGAAAGGCATGTTTGTGTTGATATTGCAAGCATCCTGAATCACTATACACTAATATTGATCCAATGAATATTATTAGCATAAATCTGAGATATAAGATGTTCTGTACATTCATTCATCCTCATAACAGGTGTAGAGAGTCACTATGATGGCTAGTTTTATTACAATGTGACACAAGCTAGAGTTATCAAAGAGAAGCAAGCTTCAATTGAGAATATGCCTCCATAAGATCAGGCTGTAAGCAAATGTGTAGGACATCTTGTTAATAGTGGTTGATGATAGTGGGGCCAGCTCATTGTGGGTGGTGTCATCCCTGGGGTAGTGGTCCTCTGTTCTATAGAAAATCAGGCTGAGTAAGCCCTGGGGAACAAGTCAGTAAGCAGCCCTTCTTTTTGGCCTCTGCATCAGCTCCTGCTGATAGGTTACTGCCCTCCTGGAGTTCCTGCCTTCTCTGTTTTCCAGAATGAACTGTTACATGAAACTGTGAGTGAAATAAATCCTTTCCCTTCTAAGTTGCTTTTGGCCACAGTATTTAATCACAGCAACAGTAACCCTAAGATATTTAGTCTCATGGAGGCTTAAACTAGCCCACCAAGGTTAAAATGGAAAACTGCAAAATTAAAATTCTAATCAAGGCCACTTGGTTCCAAAACAGTCTTTTTTTATAACCACTACATAATAGTTTAAATGGCTAAATGGTGAAACTTGTAAGTCTAATGAGTGATTATTTCCAAGAAATCCCAAAACTCATAGGAACTAAGAAAACAAAATGACCTGCAGCTTTCATGGCTTAAGGAGATACATAACTGGTAATGGGTGATATTGCTCTGTATGCTGTGAATGTGTTGCTCTGATTGGTTGATAAATAAAATGCTGATTGGCCAATAGCCAAGCAGGAAGTATAGCAGACAAAGGAGAATTCTGGGAAGAGGAAAGCTGAGTGAGGAGACGCCAGCCGGCCATCCAGGAAGCAGCATGTAATGGTACACAGGTAAAGCACGGAACACATGGCAACACATAGATTTACAAAAATGGGCTGAGTTTAAGTGTAAGAGCTAGTCATTGGTAGGCCTGAGCTAATGACCAAGCGGTTTTAACTAATTTAAGCCTCTGTGTGTTTGCTTGGCCCTGAGTGGCTGTGGACTGGGCAAGACACAGAAAAACTTCCAGCTACAAACCTGTGCAACTGGAAATGAAGAAATGGGAGACACATATACAGAAAAGCTATGATGCTGATATCAGATAGGAGTGTTAAGCCATGCACTCTGATGGTGTCCCAGCAGCATCCCAGAAACTCAGATTTATTTACTATATCTACATTAAGAAGGTAGGTTTTTCTATGCAGCTAAACTAGGAGGCAGGTGTAGCTAGAGTTTTCCTGCCTGGCCCACAGTCAGGACAAATCTCTCTCACCCGCCAGTCCCACAGCCACTCAGACCCAACCAAGTAAACACAGAGGCTTATATTGCTTACAAACTGTATGGCCATGTCAGGCCTCTTGCTAACTGTTCTTATAGCTTAAATTATTCCATTTCCACAAATCTATACCCTGACATGCGGCTCGTGGCTTACCGGCATCTTCACATGATGCTTGTCCTGGCAGCGACTGGCAGTGACTCCTTCTGCCTTCCTGTTCTTTCTTTTCTCCTCTATGTTAGTCCCGCCTATACTTTCTGCCTAGCAACTGGCCAATCAGTGTTTTATTTATTGACCAATCAGAGCAACATATTTCCCATACAGAACATCCTACAGCAGGCAGGTTTACCAATTCTCAGTAGGAAGTCTGTGTAGGGAAACAGTTTGAGATTGCAGTCATCCAGGAGGAGAAATCTGTGGTTGACAGTTCCTGCCCACACTTGTTTTAGCTAAAGGTCAATGGATGACCAACACTCATATTTGAACCAGAGGAAGGCTGTGCCTTTCCCATGAGTCTGAAGCACTGGGGCCTTGACATGATTGTGCTCAAAACACATTCACTCAGAACTTCATCTGCTCCTTACACTCTCACTCAGGGCTTCTCTGCCCCTCAAACAAAACAAAGCAAAAGAGAGCAGAAGAAAATACAGCTCTTAATTTGTAATTCACTATCCACTGAAAGGGGCTTTTATCAAATGAGGGAACCATGAGAGAGGTTGGAAGGAGAGTTCTAGTGGTGAGAAAGATTTTCCAGAGAGAGCATCAGCTAAGAGACACTGAGAAGCAGGGGAGGAATGAAAGAGGACTCACATTTGCCAATGGCACACTAAAGACTAAGTGATCCATGCTTATGCTCACCTGGGCAAGTCCATGATGCCATCCACTTCCCACATGTGGTCCCTGTATCAGCAGCTTCTCCCTGAATAACTTTTGGAGGTGTAGATTCTCAGACCTTATTTGGAGCTCACTGAACCTGTAGAAAGACAGAACCTAAGATATTGCAATTTAAATATGCTCCGGATCCTTCTGACCCCCTGATCAATCTTGGCAAGCACTAGTCTAAGCCTGCATTTATCAAAGGATGGAAAGGCACAGAAGGCTTTTATGAAGGATAAATATCCAATACAGGAACAAATAAAATCTTTACTCGAGGTAGGGGAAATGGACCTTCCAAGTCATTCTATAATGCTTCGAGGACATAACAAGACTGCCTAGTTATTTACAACTCTAAATTGCCATCAGAGATTTGCCAAATGAAATTTTATGTATGTACTTATCATGGAATAGTTAATCTTGTTAATTAAATTATTCATTGACTCATATACTTATCCTTTAAGGTGAGAATATTTAACTAGAAGAGTGTAGCTAGTGACAATATGCTGCGCTCTTGAAGAAATGCTAAGAGACTGCATGTCACATGCTCCCACTATGTGTCCCATGGCTAAGATGCTGTCTGTCATGCTGCTTGTTAGCACAACAGACAAAACCTGGAGACATATCAAGAGCCTGATGTTCACCCCACTTCAGATAGACATAGACACAAGCCAACGAGACATGCTCAGGAGAACTTAGCACATTTTCCTATGAAACTGGGAGATAAAACGTTTGAAAACTCAAATGGAAATGTTTTCTCTCTCCCGTTTGCTCCTCCTTTTGAAAATCCCAATGTTTTGGATCAGCATCCATTTGTGAATATGTAGATTTCTTTTTATCCTCCTGGAGGACCTGCCTGGTTGCCAGGAAGGATCGAGTTTGGATGGGCAGGAAGGACTTCGGTCATTCTGTTTTATTTGTAATTTGGGGAGAAGGTTCTTATTTTCCTCAGCTGAGTTAAAAAATAATTTGGACATTTGGACAACTAATGTGCAGCATAACAACAACCAAAAAAGACAAACAAATAAATGCATGTGAGTAAAATTATTTCTTAGAATTTGTTTCATAGGCTGACAAGAAGGCCCCGAGGGTAAGCACAATATTCATCAAGCCTAATGACCTAAGTTCAATCCCAGATCTTACACAATAGAAGGAAAGAACTGACTCCTACAAGTTGCCCTGTGAACACTACACTCTCACTGTGCAATAGGCACACACAGGGGCAGATATACGTACATACCCACACAAAAAAATAAAGTAATACAAATTAGTTCGTGGTAGAATTATATGGTAACAATCTCATAATCTCCCTGGTGATAAAGCTTATAGTCGGGGGGAAAAAACAATCTTGTGGTTGGTTAACTACAAAGCATATGGATTACACACTCTTACTGGGGTGCACAAACACATGAGCAATAAGAAAAATGTAGTTATCACAACAAACATCTGTGCTTGAAAAACAAGGTATTTCCTCGTGAAGCTACTGAGATAGGAGGGTACTGGAGACATTCAGTGTGAGGTAATGATGTAATTTGATAGGTAGCTTTTCCTCTAGCTACTTCCGTTGGTTTGAGGTTTTTCAATTCATACAGCTAAAGGGTGGTAGGGAAAGCGAAGCAGCTGCTCACTAGAAAGTGATCCATAATAAAAATAAATCTCTCACTTTGTTTTCCGTGATTTATCATGCCACTGGAACTGAATTTGCTTTTTTCACAGATAAGTACCATGAACTTCTCACCTGAACCCACATGGCTGCATCTATCTACCACAAGACATACTCCCAGCCCCTGAGAGTAATTTTTCAAAGTCAATTATTCAAAGTGCAATAAACTTTAAAACATGTATCAACAGTATTTGGTCCCTTTGCCTCTAGCCTACCTACTAAAGCAACATCAATCTCATTATCTCCTGTCCCATACAAGTTTTCAAAAATCTATAAGCATACCTTGCTGGTTTCCTACTTTAATAACTGATTTCCTATGAGAATAGAAAATGAAATAATCTATCAAAATAAATAACATAATCGATCTATAATAGTAACTGCTCCTTTTAAATCAACAATAAAATAGGCTTAATAAACAGCTAGCAAATGGGGGTTTTCTCAAAACAATGTCAATTTTATACAATTCTTTTGAAATACCTGGATTAAAAATTCAATTGGGTGTCTCAAAAAAAAAAAAAAAAGCCTAAAAACAACATTAAATCAAATCACATAGATTGAGGCAACTGATATGATTGTACATGTCCTTCAATCCCAGATCATTTATCTCAAAAATATAAAGGCTTTGTTAATAGCTGTTACTTTGTATTGTCTGCAGAATCATTAGATGAAGAAAGTGTTTACATGTTCATCATAGACAGATAGTTAAATAATATTTTAAGCCCACTGTTTGTTGAATCTGTGGAAGACATTGGTATCTATCTTTAGGAGAAAGCTACTCAATAAATACAGTAAAACTCTTCTAAAAATATGCCTTTCCTTTGATTCTAGTTAAAGAAAATCACTCATCCCAATATTTATTTAATTACTTCGCTTTTACAGAAAGAAATGTAGACTCTTCAGTTTTAATGATTTAGAGGAAAAAATAATGTATGCAATTAGCTAAGCCTGTTATCAAAATGAAATTTCCCAGAGCAGTGTTATCATCACTTTAATTGGCTCAGTTCTCATGTAGCCTGCAGACATGGGACTCTAATGTGGATTGAAAACACACTGAGTGTATTCTGAGGAAAAGATGTTGGCTGGGGAGATGGCTTAGGAGGTCAGATCTGACAAGCAAGGTTTGATAAACAGGACCCACGTGGTAGAACAAGCAAAAAAGTGACTCCTGTGAGTTGTCCTCTGATGTCCGTATACATACCATGGCACACAAAAGCACACACACACACACACACACACACACAAACACACACAAAAAAATAAAAAACAGCAATTATAAAAGATAAGCTGTGATAGCAAAGAGGACACAAAAAATCAAGTTTATTAAATCTAAGCTTTCCTCAGGAAAGTTGCTCAATTTCCAAAAATATGGCTGTTCTAGTTTTAGAACAATTGCTGTGATAAAATAACATGACCAAAAGCAACTTGGGGAGGAAAGGGTTTAATTTTGGCTTACATGTATCAATTACCATCTGTCACTGAAGGAAGTCGATGTAGGAACTGAAGTCAGAAACCTGAAAGCAGCATTGAACACAGGATGAATCACAGGGTAGGTAAAGACAGTTCTCCCGGCATAGCTGGCCAATCAGGTATTGTCTGTTCCTATTCCAGGGTCGCATGGAGATCAGAAAGGTTTAACATTTTGGATCAAGCCCTAACAAGCACTTTCAGAGAAAGCGATTTGAGTAGGTAACAACATAGTACATGTTTCCAAAGTCAAGAAAAATATAGCTTGAGCCAACTCTAGACTATGTCAGATCCCAAAGCATAATATAAAGAGGGAAGACAGAGTAACTCAGGAGTAGAATACAAGACAAGGTTCTCTCTGGAAACTAGCACCACATTTACTGCAGGTATCCACAGCTTGACTTTACATGGTTTCCAAGCCCATAACCCTCCCAACTTTAAACACATCACAGGTGGGCATAATAAGGCTTGCATCTGTAATTTTTGTACTCGGGAGCAGGAACATTGCTAGAAGCTGGAGACTAGAAAATACTGCACATATAGCTTTTAAAAAATATATAAACAATGAGAAAAAAAGGGGAAGAAAAAAAGCAAGAAAATAAAAGAGTAGGCCAAAGGACCTGCCCAGGAAAACCCTACAAGCCACCTAGACCTAACATTTCATGTTAAGAATTTAATAATCACTTTTAGTGGGGACACTGAAAACAACCTGATTTCATTGTGTCAATGACACCATATTTCTATCCTTGGGAGACTGTAACCTTAGCTGCAAAATGCGTCTACAGAGTCCTTTGCAGCAGGAGAAATGCAAGGTCAAAAGATTGTAGATTAGATATCACTCCTAACGTGGACAATCTCTCTTCACGATGGTGATACTGAGAAAGTTAGAATGAAGTCTTGTGTTCTTCCTGAAAACACAGACCCTGCAATTTTTGTTTTGCATCATCTGACACCTCATTCATTCCTCCCGTGGAAGCTACATAATGGCCCAGTAAGTTACATTTCAAAAGAATCTCTCCAAAGAATTACCCTTTAAACTATAGCTGAATTTTTTCCTTTGGCTTTTAAAATCTCCTATTATATAGCAAAGCAAAACATCTTAGCAAGTCCCAATTTTCTCTTCCTTAACTACAATGCACCCTTGGATATAATGGCTACATTTCCTAAAGTTCCTTCAGCAACTTTTGTTAGATTGCATTCCAAGAGCCAATTCAGTCAATTGATTTCAGGTACTCAAGTTCTCAAACTTCAGTGTGTGCATCACCAGAGATCACCTGGAATATTTCTTTCACAAAAGGATAAAAAGGAGAATCTTTAATGTCACAAAAAGTATTATTTGAACCTTTAGAGTGCCTAAGAATTTGAATATTCTATGTGATTGATTGAGATGTTGTATAATTATATTATTTTTAATTGTTTACATACACGTTTGTGCATGCACAATTGTATTCCTGAATACATAAGTACAACCTATCCACTCTGTATACCAGGGCACAATGTCCTGCCTTTGTAAGAGCTGCCATCCTCACACCACCTAATCGTTCACATGTAGTCTAAGAAGAGACATGGTAAACACCTAGAAAACAATGTTCACAGTTTATTTTTTTAAAGGACCAACTTTGTAAAGCTCCCACCATCTCTCAACAAAAGAGGAACCCAAGCTTTTCACTCATACATTTGAGGAATATTTAAAACCAAAACTGTAGCGCTGCTATGTTGGGATTTCTGAATCATACCTTGTCCAAATAGGGTTGCTCCCTTTTTATGTGTCCTCAAGAATTCACAGATATGTGTGCATGGAAGTTGTTCATACAGCATTCTGCTCATTATTAGGGAACAAGATCTTGTCTAAGTTCAACATTATGATCCGAATACCACTCAGTCATCTCTGGAAAGGCAAAAGACCAAAGACCAAGGTATTATCGGTCTTGTGATACTGCTTCTCCACCTTGTATTATTCCTGATTCAGTACTCACCTCCACTACTGCTGTCATTAAAAAAAGTTTCCACTGCTAAACTACTGTTGTTCATAATATTTAAGAAATGGAACTAACCCAGATGTCCACCAACAAAAGACTACATGAAAAATATGATAGATGTAAACATGGTGGAAGATTATTCAGCCATGAAGAAAAATGAAATAATCACATTGTCAGGAAAGTTGAAGAAACTGGAAGTCATTACATTAAGTGAAATAAATCAGAAACAAGAAGAAAAATGCCATGTGTTTTCTCTCTTATGTGGACTCTTATGTGTGAGTCATTAAATTGTATAGAGGACCAAGATAAGGGAAGAAAAGACCTTTAAGGGGAGCCAGAAGGGGAAAGAGTAATGGAATGGAGGAGACATTTGAAAGCAGAAGGGGAGAAGTTGGTGAAAAAAGAGAAGCAGCAGGAGGAAGGCTTGGAAATGGGAAGCTGGTGGGGAACGGAATAGAGAATGGAGTGGAGGATGAAGTGGGGGATGGGGTGAGGGATGGAGTGGGGGATGGGGTGGAGGATGGAGTGGGGGATGGAGTGGGGGATGGGGTGGGGGATGGGGTGGGGGATGGAGTGGGGGATGGAGTGGGGGATGGAGTGGGGGATGGGGTGAGGGATGGAGTGGGGGATGGGGTGGGGGATGGGGTGGGGGATGGGGTGGGGGATGGGGTGGGGATGGAGTGGAGGATGGAGTGGGGGATGGGGTGGGGATGGAGTGGGGATGGGGTGGGGGATGGGGTGGGGGATGGGGTGGGAGATGGGGTGGGGGATGGAGTGGAGGATGGAGTGGGGGATGGAGTGGGGGATGGGGTGAGGGATGGAGTGGGGGATGGGGTGGGGGATGGAGTGGGGGATGGGGTGGGGGATGGAGTAGGGGATGGAGTGGGGATGAGTGGGGGATGGGGTGGGGGATGGAGTGGGGGATGGGGTGAGGGATGGAAGAGTTGGGGGGAGCAGGATCAACAGTGTGTTGAAAAGTGCCTCAATAGAGTCTATTCATTGTATATTAATTTCAAACACCAATAGTATTTTTTTTAATGACAAAAAGGAAATATTTCAAAAATGACATCTTAGCACTCTGGCTATGGTTATTCTTTATCTAAAGTAAATTCAAAGAGTATGAACCATATTGTTTGAAAATGGAGGTCCTGAACACAGGGAGCAGTGTCAGCTCTGTACCAGAGTCCTGTGCGTGTGGAGCCCTCTCCTGTTTGTGCCTGTTCAATAAACTGCAGTATACAACAGCTTGTGTGGGCTCAATTTTGTGAGATCACACCCTACAGTTCCCATCTTATACTTGTACCACAAAAGACAGAAGATGCTAAAAGATATCTGCAAAAGAATTAATGTTAAAAATATTAATAATGCAAGCATGCTTTGTAGCAAAAGTATTGTAAGTCTGAGTTTCACCCTCATAGTACATGGTCTTTGTTTTTATAAGTTCAAAAAAAAGGTGAAATAATTAGATCTGATGAAACATAAACAGAACCAAAAAGTGCAACCAAAGCTATTCATCAGTTTCACTCTGTCATACTATAAGTGTGTACAATGAGATATTAATAATCAGTAATTAATTTTAAAATTAAATATCAAGGAAATGAAAGCCTTTTCCAAGTGTTTAGTGACTGATAATGTGATCCTTTTCAAATCTTCTCTGGAATAATGGCAATGTCCAGAAGCCTCTCTTGAGGTTAGTTTCTTACTTAAAAGGGAACAAATGTGAGAAACATTTGTCATTTCATATGCAATAGGGATGTCTGAAATGATGCCTGAAAGTCTGCACAGTGGCAAAAGGAATCGCATTCCTTTGTCAGCAAATGCTGTGGCTGCGGCACACGAGACACAAACACATTGCCGAGAAACTGGTGAAACAATGCCAGGGATAATCTGCAGTGTGGGAAAACTGTGACATGGATGAAAAGACAGATGTTGCAAATGCATGGAGCTTAGAGTGTTTTCATACATTATAGATTTCCTTTTAATAACAAAGCACACTGGAAAGCTACATTTCTGCGAGCCTAGAGAAGAAAAGTACCTGAGGAGACAGTGTCAGTGGTAAATTATTTCTCATAAGAAAACAGTATTTTGGGGGGAAATTGTGTAAACAATCATTGATGGATCAGCTGCTCTGACTGGAATAAAGAATTCCAGAGTAAGTCAATGAGCTAGCACTGTAAGTGAATTTTCTTCACCAAATTATTCATAACTAAACAAAACATGCATTCTGTTTGAGGACATCATGGACGTGTGTAATTTGATATAAATGGTGCATTTAAAGCACATTAGAATCATTGCGACATCCGCATTGAGTTTGCAAATGATCATGAAAATCTTTTTCACTAGCAGAAATTCTTAAGTTGTGTTGAGATGAAAATGACTTAATTGTTTCTCAAATTCAACTGTTCCAAATTTAATGTTGTGTGTGTGCATGTGAAAGCAAATGGCTATATGGATCTTCTTCCTAGCTATTATTTAACCCCCCCCTCTCATTGTATATACACCTTAGCATTTGAATAAGTAATAAAATTAACTATTTGCCTGAATTAACATATGTCACAGTCGCAAACAGCTCTAGAAAGACCACCTAAGTTCTAGTCATGATTGTGCCTCTTAGCCCAGTGCATCTTTGAAAACTATAGATTTTTCTCTGTGTATCAGGTTCTCCACCTCTGAGGGAGATGACAGTAGCTATCTCATAGGAATATAGTTGTAATCTGAGGAAATAACCACATGACAAGCTCAGTAAGCCTCAGTCAGGAAACATTAGTTACTTACAAGGCCATCTGATTTCACAGGCTGTAGCTGCCCTGCACAGTGCCAGCTTGAACAGGTTACCGCATTTCTCAGAATTCTCTTTCTTGCATATGGTAGGCACAAGGGAGTTCTGGGGACTGAGGGGTGGGCAGTTTTGGGAGATGTGCCTAACTATAGTAGAAAGTTTCTGGTGGTCTTTCAGAAAAATGATGAATGGAGAAAATAGCACATTTCTGAAATATGCTGTACGCTTTTAGGACAGATGGAGAAAATGAATACTGCCTCTGCACACAGACAGGAAAAGTGTCATGAGGTAAAGATTTAGTAGTCTGCAGTCTGTTCACGGATTCTAACTTGTTGTTTTGTTTTGGTTTTTTGTTTGTTTGCTTGCTTGTTTTTCTGCTCTGTTTCATTACAGTTAAGAGCCTGAAGATTTGGCCAGCACTTTCTCTTCCTCTTTCCGTACCAGAGGGATTCTCCTATTCACCATTGGTGTCTGAGACACTGATAACATCTCCCAAACACTCCTCACAACACAATTCATTTATTCTAAAATCGGGCTGGCAGACACTCTTCAAGAGTTTCTTTCTATCTCGAGCATCTGAAGCACAATTAGAAAAGACCTCCAATGTCTAGCAAATAATTAAAACACTTGAAATAGAGTAGGCAGCTATTCATCCTCATTAAGAGGCAGGGAAACACAGGTTGAATTACCTTACAGAAAATTAGATGGGAAAGGGGAGATGATAATCATAAAATAAAAGATCTCCTGACCCCCTTCCATTTTGTAGAATGCACATTAAATTGTATTCTAGCTTCAGAAAACACACACACACACACACACACACACACACACACACACACACAAAATGGCTTTTCTTTTGAAATCATACAGGACATCCCACAGCAATGGTGCTTCAACAAAAGCACACCTTAGCAGTGGTCTTCAGTCCTGCCACATCCTGTCAGTCATTGCTTTTAAGTGGATCTCTATAAGAACTGTCTATTGGACAAATTGCACATGCAGATATATCATATCAGTGTACAAAAAAGAATTGAAAACACAAATTCTCCTCAAAATGATCAAAAGACTTAATTATAATACACTCACTTCATCGCTGACAAAAAGACATCACCATTAAATACCAAATAATTTATTAGTCTTTTAAAGTTCAACAATTTATCTTACAAAACCCCTTTGAGAACAATGTGATTTATTTGTTTGGTCCAACTTTAAGGTCACTGACTACTCCTGAGAACCACATTTTCAAATCCTTTTATTAAATCTGAAATATATGGAAAATATTGGCATTTATATATTATATTAACCCTATGATCAAAAGGATAGATAACTCTCTGACTTTGGGGAAGACTTGCTGTCAGTTACTCGTTTTGAAGTTACTGCATTTTCTTTCTTAGCAACCCATGCTGTCTGTAGCTGGGAGCTGTTCAGTCCTTTCTCTTGGGAGGTTTTTCATTTCTCAGGCACCTCCACCCCGAGATTCTGAAGCCATCCCTGCCGCACTTGCTGTGTGGGACTGTTTTCAGTTAAGCTCCACTCAGGTATAATAACCTGAAGAGCTTGTCATCAGAAAGCTCGGCTGAATCTTCAGGAAACAACGGGAGCTAAAACTGTCTCCTGTGTCAGCAGAAGGCTCCGCTGCTCATGTGCCATTCCAAGAGGCAGGGTGTTAGCTCTTCTCTATGTCTCAAATCTATAAGTTAGAAAGCATGGCTAACTTATTAAATTAAATTAATCCATTGGAATCAATATAAGCAAAAAATAAATTAAAAATGGGCCAGTTCATTTGTTGAATGAGAAAATAATCTAAAAGGACCTTTGCGGTCTTATTTAAATATACATATTTCACCGTTAATGAAATAGCACCAAGAACTAAACAAATGCCTAGGTGCTGTTACATGTCCAGTCTGCAGGGAGTCAGATGTAAAACTGACTTTACGTTTTGTTTTCAATGTGGTCCTGTGATGGTCAAATTGTCAGAAACCAAAATCACCTAGGATACAAACCACTGGGTATGACTGTGAAGGAATTTTTAGAATCAGTTAATTGAAGTGGGAGGACCCAGGCAATATGTAGGCCACACCATCCCATGGGCCGGTTGCTGAACTGTATAAGACTCTTTAAATATAAACTGACTTCCAATTTTTTATTTTGGCCTGTGCTGTGTAGCAATAAGCAGCTCAATGTTATCCATTCTGGGCAACAGAAGCAAGATACACCTCTGTCAGATACTTGATTACAAGAATAAACAAATGATAATCTGAGATCACAGTATTGGTTAGCTTCTAGTTGACTTATCATTATAGTATCTGCCCACATTCCTCCTCTTTCAAATCACTTCTCTTTTGTTTCTCTTTCTTGGCATTATTCAACAATCTTACAAGCCTTTAGGAAGGTAATTTGGATGAGACTTAACTCAACAGGTGCACATAGCACTTAGAAGAGAAGATAAATGAGGCAAGATTCCACGCCTCTACATGTGTAATTTCAAGTTTATTGGTATCAATAATCTTCACTTTTTAGTTACTTCAGATTTTTTTTAAATCCCTTGGAAAATTAAGTTTTTATCCCAAAAGAATGATCAACCACAGGGCTCAGAGCTAGAGCTAGTTATTGCTAGAACCATAGGCAGGCTTCTCAAAGCATAATTCATTCTCTTCTCCACCTCTGTGGCACTTTGTTTAAGTAGACATTACTCAAGAACTCATGAATTCATTATTTGGTAGTGAAATGACCTTTAGTTGCTGAATACCTATAAATAACCTTTATTTTAAATAATATACACGTTATATGTTTTCTAATATTATTCATGTCATTCCCTACTATTTATTAGCCTTCTACTATGAAGATTTAAAATTAACTTTACTTAAGCGTTTGTACTCTATGGTAGATGACTAACATACAATAACCAAATGGTCTTTCATTAGTTACAAAGAAAAAGTGTTTAAGACCTATCATTAATAAAAGAAAAATAATATGGAAAGATATTTCAACATGTTTTCAAAGTTATTGAACAGATAGGAAGTTTTATTAGAATTCAACCCAGAACTAATGTTTAAACCTGGCCTCTTTTTAAAGATTAATTTTTTTCAGTGTGTGTGTGTGTGTGTGTGTGTGTGTGTGTGTGTGTGTGTGTGTGTGTAAATATGCACATATTGGAAGGGATACCCTCAACAGCCAGAAGGGATTAGATTCCCTGAAGCTGGAATGTTAAGAAGCTTTGTGCCACCTGGTGTGGTCCTGGGAACCAAACTCAGATTCTCTGTTAGAACAGGATGTGCTCTTAACCACCTTGTCATTGCCCCAGGCCCAGGCCTGCACTCTTCCTATGAAGAGCAGAAGGAGGAAAAGAGAGAGGAATGAAGTAGAGGACAGAAGAAAGAGGAGGGGATAAAAAAAGTAGGTAAAGGAGGGAGGGAAAGAAGGAGGGAGAGAGCTAATGAAGGTCAGGGAGGCAATCACACACTGCTGGAAAGCAGAACTCAGCATGGCACCTATGAAACACTTTGTTCTCTGTGAACAGAGAGTCTACAGCTCTTCTTCTTCCCTTAATGCTGGGAAGGAGAAATATGTAAGGTAGGAAATGTTAGGACTGTCAAGGTAAATGTATGGTTCTTGGCTTCCAAATGAGTTGCCTAGGAAAGGGGTCTTGATTGTTCATAGGGAGAGTACACAACAAGATACAGGATATCACCCTGTAGCAGGAATCTTAAAAGTTCTTATTAATAAAATCAAACCTGAGGCCAGTTATTGGGATGAACACTGGAAGATCAGAGAGACAGAACAAGCCATAGCTAACCTTACCTTGACAGTTCCTCAGCTGATCCTGTTTCCTCAGACTGGAAGCTTCTGTGTCCTCATCCCAATGGCTCTCAGCTGAACTGCTGCTTGAAATCCTGAAAGCTTAAACAGCCAAATGCTTCTAGTTTCTGGTCCTCACGCCTTATATACCTTTCTGCTTTCTACCATCACTCCCTGGGATTAAAGGCTAGCTTTTGGGGATTAAAGGCGTGAGTCACCATGCTTGGCTGTATCCTTGAACAGATGGATTTCTGCTTCTGGAATGCTAGGATTAAAGGTGTGAGTGCCACCATTTTCTAGCCTTTGTATCTAGTGGCTGTTCTGTCTCTGACCCCAGATAAGTTTATTAAGGTGCACAATATTTGGGGGAACACAATACCATCAACTCACGCTGTTTTATTAATAGCACATTTATTATCTTCAGAGTCCACTGTGAACAGGTGTCAGAGCAGACCAAACCCCAATAGCTTCAAGCTGTAACCATGAAAACAGTGGAAATAGTCTTACTTGGTGTCCATCTGCAGTCACGTCTCTTTTATCCAGAACGACTTCTTTAACTTGTCAAGCGCTGGAATACAGCCACATTGTTTGTCTTTGTGCTTGAAGTGCATGCCATCAGCAGACAAACTGATACCCCTCTAACTGAGCAGAATGATTAATTAATCCCTGCTTTCTATAGCACACAAAGTGAAAGATGCAATCTAGGATGCCATTAAGAAGTCTTTGAGAGGACTGACTCAAAACCCCATTCTACCACCTCATGGCCAAAATGCAGAAAACGGCAAAGCCCCCTGAGAATGTGGAAATCATCCACATTGATCAAAGACACACACAAGCACAAACAACAGGAAACAAATGTGAAAATGTGTAAAGATGCTTTAGTTAAAATGGCAGCTTTTAATCTACAGATACCAATTACTAATCCGTTATTCACTTCAGACTATGTTTTCTTAATATTGGTTTGCTATCCAAGTGAGGTAGCGTCCAGCCACCTTGATGATATCTTTTTCTTTTATATCCAATTTTATTCAAATCCAAGATTTAAGTATATTTTCTTCAACCACATTGCTAACTGTAGAACATCTATTTTGAGCAATTAAAATAAATTTTACTTTCTACTCTATATGAGTTTACACTAAAGCATTATAGCACATCACACAGAATAGTAAGTATTATTAAAATGAAAAAAGAAGCCACTGAAGTAAAAATTTCTCCCTTTAATACAACAGCACTTTGAGATAATTGAAACAGGAACTGAAATATGAGTGTATCCAGCAGTAACACAGAAAGGTTGAAAATGGAGATAAATATTTCATCATAAATTACAGACTTAGAATCTGTGCATATGTGTCTAATAAAGTAATTTGCATTAGTTTATTCAATGGTGCTTCAAAATTGTAAAAGCCAATCCACATATATTACACATCTGTCATATGACTATCCAGATGGTTATTCTTCCAATTTAAAAATAAGTAATATAAAACTCTTACAGGACTGGCTGGTTGCTCCCTGAACTTTTCACTGTGCTCCTGCCTTCTCCTTGCTACCATGTTACTATTTGTACCAGATAAAGTTTACCTACAGATTTTTGTGGGGAATTGGCACATAGGGTGTGCAGAAATATTTGGGCATAAGAAGACAAATAAAATTTATATTAAGACAGAAATACATATTTTATCGGTATTTATAGATATGTGTTTATATATTGTGTAGGAGAAAGGGTTTTATAGTTGCAAGCAAGACAGAGAACCTGTATTTACATTCACATATGACATTATTCATTTGCTTAAAAGTCCATATGTGGAATTCAGTACATTCTTTTTCATCTCTTTGTTTTTATTTTTTATTGCTTCTTTTATTTTTGAGGCTGTCTTAGTTAGGTTCTTATTGCTGTGAAGAGACACCATGACCACAGTAATAAAGAAAACATTAAATTGGGGTGGTTTGCTTACAGTTTCAGATGTTCAGTTTATTATCATCACGTCAGGGAGCATGGTGGCTTGCAGGCAGATGTGATGCTGGAGCTGAAAGTCCTACATCTTGACTCAGAGGCAACAGGAAGTTGACTGACAGTCACACTGAGGGAAGTTGGAGCAAAAGAGACCTCAAAGCCTGCCCCCACGGTGATACACTTCCTCCAACAAGGCCACACTTCCTAATAATGCTACTGCCTTTGGGGAACATTTTCTTTTAAACCACCACAGAGGATATAACATAACAAATTATTTTCCCTTTGTTTGCTCCCTGCAAACCCTCCCATATATCCCTTCTTGCTGACTTTCAAATTCATAGCCTCTCTATTCATTAATTGTTGTTATATGTGTATATGTATATGTTATATATATGCTTTATATGTGTGACATAAATGTTAATAGACATAGCCTTTCCAGTCTGTATAATATCTCCTATGTATGTTTTCAGGGCTTATTATTTTGTATTGAACAAGCATTTGGTGCACTCTTCCCTGGAAAGACTATTTCTCTACTGTCAGCATTCCATAACTGCCTGTAGTGTGCTTTGTGTTCTCTCTGTTGATCACCTGAACTCCTACCCCAGCAATGATCCTGTTTTATTTCCCTGGCTTCTGCAGTTATTCCAGGATACGTACTCAGAAGGTTTGGAGCCAGGAGCTTCAGATGAAAGAAAACACACAGTGTTTTTCTTTCTGGGCCTGGGTTATCTCACTCAATAAAATCTTTTTTAGTTCCATCCATTTATCTGTGAAGTTCACGATTTTGTGTTTCTTTGCAGCTAAATAATATTCCGTTGTGCATATGGGCCACATTTTTATTATCTATCCATCACTTTGTAGGACATTTAGGTTGTTTCCATTTCCTACCTATTTTGAATGGAACATCCATGAACACAGCTGAGCACATATGTGTCTGTAGAATAGCCAGGTGATATGGTGGATTTATTTTTAGCTTTTTGAAAGTTCTCCGCACTGATTTCCATTGGCAGCCTCAGTTTGTAATCTCATCAACAGTGAAGGATGGTTTGCTCCTCCCTACTCCAGCATTTGTTGTTATTGTTCCATTGACCTTCACCATTCTGACTTGGGTAACATGAAATCTCAATGTTATTTTGGTTTGCATTTTCCTAATTGCTAAGGACAGTGAGTATATTTGAAGATAATTATTAGCCATTTTACTTCTTGTTTTGAGAACTTTCTGTTCAGGTCCAAGGCTCATTTTCTAAATGGGTCAGTGTTTTTTGTTTGTTTGTTCTGTTTCATTTGAGTCTTTGTTTTTTGAGTTCATTATATATTTTTAATACTAACTCTCTGTCATTTGTATGCCGGGAAAGATTCTCCCCATTATGTGGACTTCCCTTTCACTAAGGTAATTGTTTCTTTAGGTCTGCAAAAGCTTTTTAGTTTTGTGAATTCTTGCTTATAATTGCTGACCTTATTTATCTCTTTAGCAAATGGAGTCCTGTTCTGGAAGTCCTTTTCAATAAATATATCTACACCATGTAGGGCAGTGCCTGTGTTTTCTTCTAGCAGTTTCAGTTTTAAGATTTCACATTTAGGTAGTTGGAGCTAGTTTTTGTATAAGGTAATAGATACAAGTCTGGTTTCATTATTCTGTGTGTGGGTATCCAGTTTTCACAGCAAGTTTCACTGAAGGTATTCTCTTTTTCCTAGAGTATGCTTTGGGCATCTTTGTCAAATATTAAGTGGGTAAAATTATGGATAATCAAGTTTGGGTCTACATTGATTTTGTTCCATTGGTCTACACGTTCATTTTTGTGCCAGTACCATATTGTTGTTATTACTATAGTTGTGTTATAAATCTTAAGATCTAAAATTATGATCCCTCTAGTATTGTTCATTTTGCTCATAATTCTTGTGGTTCTCTGGGATCTTTAGTGGTTCCATATGAATTTTAGGATAGTTTATTTTTTCTATTTCTGTGAAGGATGGTATGATGATTTTGATTAGAACTGCATTGTTTGGGTACAATGATCATTTTCACAATATTAATTCTACTACTCCATGGATATGCAATGGATTTTCCATTTTCAACTGTCTTTTCTATCTCTTTCTTCAGAGGTTTAAAGTTTTATTATAGATGGCCTTCACTCCTTGATTAAATTTATTTCTAGATATGCTGTTTTATTTGCAGATACTGTGAATGGCTATTTGTTCGTGATTTCCTTCTCGGTGTGTTTCTTGTTGGTATTTAAAAAAAACTATTGATTTATGAAAGTTGGTTCTGTATCCTTCCACATTGCTGAAATTGTTTATTAGTTTTAGAAATTTTCTGGTAGAATCTTTGGAATCTGTAATGAATAATATCATTATTAGTTTGGTTTCTTTTTTCTCTTTATGTCCTTTCAATTTCCTTCTCTCCGTATTATTTTAGCTTTATACTTTGAGAACAATATTAAAAAGGAGTCAGGGTAGTGGGCATCACTGTTCCTATCTTCAATTACATTGCTTCAAGCTTTTCTCCATTTAGGATGATGTTTGCTGTGGATTCCTCACATAGAGCCTTTTAAATATTGAATTATATTTCCTATATCCCTACATTTCCTAGGACTTTTTTTTTTATCACAAAGGCATGTTGTATTTTGTCAAAGCTTTTTCTGAATCTATTGAGATCATGATGTGATTTTTGTCCTTATTTCATTTATGTGCTTTTATACATTTATTGATTTCAGTATGTTAATTAATCTCTGCATTACAGAGATAAAGAGAACTTGCTCATAGTGGATAATCTCTTTTATATATGCCTGTATTCTGTTTGCAAGTATTTCATTGGGTATTTTTGAGTCCATGTTCATTGGCCTATAGTTTCCTTTTTATTGATAGCTGGTATGAGTAGATATGTATAAAATAAATAAATTCCAAATGAGGGTTTGCTATGATTTTGAAGTAAAGAGAGTTAAAAGCCCTCTAGAAGCCCACCAACACAAGCACATGTAGATAGATCAATGCCTCAGAAACCAGGTCATCCTAAGCCACATGAGACTGTCAAAAGTGGAGCATTATTTTAATATAGAGGGCTGAATTTTCTTTATTTCTTTCTTCTTGTTTTCAACCTAAGTACTACTAATATATAATTCTGATAAATGATGATTTCAGATTTTAGAGCAATTAACAAGATCCTCTTTGGTTTCATTACATCAAAACAACTTATCTTACCTTGATTTCTAAAGCAATTAATCCTTAAATTATTCTACTGTCAAGGAAAATGTACTGCTTATGAGGAGAAAAGTGTATTTCCTTAAGGTCTGGGTGGCTATAGAATACTGGTGCCCAGCTGCATTTCTGAATGCTGAGTTTCACATTGAATTACTTAAGTGATTTGACTCTACGGAGCATTCAAAAAATGCCTTATAGTATGAATGGGATGTTTGTTAGCGAAAACTCACATACAGCAGCTTGGTGTTCTTTCCATGGGAATTCTGATTATGTTAAGGTTTTTAGAAAAAAAAACTATCTTAAATGAACAGCTGGGCATCTTCTAATTTGCACCAATTAATTAGTTTTAATCCATAAAATTTTCATATTTAAATTGATGCCATTTTTCTAACACAATAAACTATATGAGCACATACCATTATTTTATCAAGAATCAAACAGTAAAATATCTGAATAAATATATAAATATATTCATAGCAATTTTTTATTAAATTCTAGGTTTAATGTAAAATACATGTATAAAATTGTAAGATATTATGTTTCAGGATCATACAGTCTACTTAATAAAACATATATTTATGACTAGTACAAAACAATAAGCCACCTGCACATGTATAAGCTTTATATTGACTCACAGTACACATGTACCATTGTTGACTTTTTATTAATTGTACAAAATAGTGGTCTTTGATGTGTGCAACACACTTTGGTCAGATTCACCTTCATTCCCTTCTACCCCCGTCTTTTCCTCCCTTTAAATTATACTCTTTTACAGTCTGTTCTTCATTTTATGGTTTTTATTTTATTCTTTTTTATTTTTGAGACTAGTTCTCACCAAGGTTGGCCTGGATATCTTTCTGTCAACAAAGAACTGCCTGTATCTACCTCCTGAGTGCTATGATTAAAGATTAAAGGTGTGTGCTACTGTGCCAGACAACTTTATGATTTTTAAATATTTACAGTAGTTTATAAACCAATTGGATAGCAAATGGCTATAAATTTTTCTATGGCTGATAAAGCGACAGTGTTAAAAATATGGATGCTGTCATACAATCTGCTTCAGACCCTCCTGGTGTGTATTACAGGTGTGTCAGTTACTCTTCGTATTGCTGTGATAAAACACCCAGCAGAAACAAACTAGGGTGTAAAGGTGTATTTTAACCCACAACTCAGTTGAAGCCCATCCTGGAGGCGCAGTCCTGGTAGCTGAAGCTTACAGCAGATGGTCACATTCCCTCTGCAGACAGAAGCACAGAGGTCAGTCTTGCTGCTCAGGTAAACTTCTGTCTTATGCAGTCTGGGGCTACAGTCCACAAGAGGGTGCCCACATACAGGGTAGCTCTTCCATGTCAATGAACTCAGTCTAGGAACTTCCTGCAGATACACCCAGATTCTAAATTGCATCAAGGTGACAAACAAGTTCAACTATTGCAATGTTTTATCAGAGTTTTCGAGGCCTGAAAGTTCTATTTTACAAGCAGCATTTAACACCATTTTGAGTTCATACAGAGTCATTGACTTAGTGCCTTGTTGGGCATATAAACAAAACCATTTATTCATCACCTACAAGCCATGGCCTCATAAATAATGTATTCCCTAAAGATAAAATTGGTGTCACTCTACAAATTATCAAAGTATATTAACATTGTAAGAGCACATGGAAGTATTAAAGTCATATCAGGAAAACTAGGCCTGAGAATTTGTTAAACATACATACTGAGGAAAGTTTACAACTCCCTCACCTGGACCCTTAATGAGGAAAATACTCAATATTGTTGTTGGTTGTTTTCACTCTTTTCGGGGGCCTGCCACCTAGCTCCCAAATAAATTACACACAGAGGCTTATTCTTAATTATAAATGCCTGGCCTTTGCCTGGTTTGTTTCTTGCCAGCTTTTCTTAACCAAAATTATCCCATCTACCTTTTGCCGCTGGGCTTTTCCCTTTTCTTACTGCTGTGTATCTTACTTTCACTCTTACTCCATGGCTGGCTGGGTGGCTGGGTGACTGGCCCCTAGCATCCTCCTCTCCTTGTTCTCTTGCTCTTTCTTCTTTTCATCCCATAATTCTCCTTGTATTTATTCTCTGTACCTGCCAGCCCCGCCTATCCTTTCTCCTGCCTTGCTATTGGCTGTTCAGCTCTTCATTAGTCCATCGGGTATTTTAGACAGGCACAGTAACACAGCTTCACAGAGTTAAACAAATGCAACATAAACAAATACAACACATCTTTGCATCATTAAACAAATGTTCCAGAGCATACACAAATGTAACACATCTTAAAATAATATTCTACAACACAACACCACAATGGCAATGGCCCCATTGACCTGTCACCAACTCCTCATTATCTTAGGGGCTTCACCTAGGCTCAGTATTCATTGCTGACTTGGCCTCTGTGAAATACCAACTGTCCTCCTTATTGCTTTTCTACTCGGACCTTCTGTCCATTCACCATCCTGTTTGCCAGCCTGGATCATTTCTGAGTTTCACCTATACAGCATCCACAGTCTGCCTTAGCTCCTCACCTGTATAACATCTGCAATTCTACCCTTAGCTCCTTGGGCTCAACCCTGACGCTGTTGTTTGACTTTGCAGTAAGGCTTTCTGATCTGATTCCCTCAGACTTTCCTTTGCAGAAGCTCTCTGCTTGCCTCAAGTCAGGCCTTGTCATAGTTAGTTTTCATTGCCAATTTGACACACATCTAGAGTCATCTGGGGAGAGGGAACCTTTATGGATCAATTGCCTAGAGCAGAGTGCCCTGTGGCCATGACTGTAAGACAGCTTCTTAGTTACTAATGATAAAGAATGGCTCAGCTCACTGTGGCAGTGCCCATCCCTGGGCAGGTATATAATAAAGGATGCTAAGCAAGCTAGGAGGAGCAAGCCAATATGAAGCATTACTACTTTGTCTGTGCTTCAGTTCCTCCTCCAGATTTCTGATTTGGCTTCCCCTAAGTGATGGACAGTATCTTGTAAGACACTATAAACTCTTTTCTCTCCAAGTTGCATCTTGATGCTTATCACAGAAACAGAAAACAAACTAGAAGAGGCCTCTTTGAAACTCTTTGAACTCTAGTGTGATCTCTTTAGATAGATAGATACATAGATAGATAGATAGATAGATAGATACAAACATACATACATACATACATACATGATAGATAGATAGATACATACATACATACATGATAGATAGATAGATAGATAGATAGATAGATAGATAGATAGATGATAGATAGATAGATAGAAGTCACTGTGTTTGTGTAATATGTGACCTGAGAGTTGGTATTGGTAATTTAAATTAAAATAAAAGAACCAATATTTGGCAACTATCAAGGGAAATTGGGACTACTTGGCAAATTGCAGCCAATGAAACTCATGCAGCTATCTATAAGTCATTTCTGTTCCTGTAAATCTTCACCTATAGTCCTGTAGGTAACCCTGATATAGCTCATTGGTTCATGGATCTGGACTTTGACATTATCTGTATTTTGATCTATTGTGGGTTCCCTATCCAGGGTGTGTAAAAGTGTGTTGTGTCTCCCCAGGAAAAGTTTTGCCACACATCACAACTAGCTCCCGAAAAGGGACACAAAAGAACCAAAGATGATTACGAAGAAATGACTGCATAATCCTGGTTATGGGTATCAAGGCATGCAACTGGGCTGAGAAAGCTGAGGTGGTGGGCGGAAACGTCCACGGAAGAAATTCTAGTTCAGCTGTCCTTTCCTGTGTAGGGTGTGTTAGTGTCCTTTTGCTGTGACAGTGGTTGCATGGCTCTTGCTATGGGTAGTGAGGCATGCAGCTATGACTGAGCTGCCAAGATTAGGAACGTCTGTGGAAGAAAGCCCATGATGGTAATCTTCATCTTTATGATAAGGGGTGGCATGCCTGCTTGAGTGGGATTCCTCATGTGAATATGAAGAGGCCCTGAAAACAGTTAAAGATTTAGAGGAAATTTTACAGTCTTTGAGATTGGTGCACAAGGATTGAGATTGTCAGCAAGTAGCAACTGGGGTTGCCAGGCCTCTGTTGTGGATAAAAATGTATCTCAGGCTGAGATGCTGGCCAAGCAGGAACTTGTTTATGTAAAACAATTGATAGAAAGCCAAATTGTGTGCTAACGAGCTTCTGGTCTGGGAAGACAGTGTTATTGACAAAATCCTACAACAACCTGTGCTTGTAAATGTGAAGAAGTTACATGCACTCAGGGGACTCTTGGGATATGGGCAGAATTTCATAACCCATCTTTCCTAAGCAGCCTGTTTCTCCATATAAATTCACAAAGGTTGTTATATGGGATTGGGTCAGAAAGGCTCAAGAGGCTTTCAAGCTGGCTAAATATCGTGCATGACAGGCTTGGCAGCTGTGTGTCCCACTATGCCAGTGTCCCTTCCTGTTAGACGTCACCAATAGTTCAGAAGGTCATATCTGGGGGCAAATGGCAAAAGCAACCCGAGAAAATGGTTCCTATAGGGCTTTTTGTCTCAGTCATGGAAAGGAGCAGAAGCTGTGTACACAGCACTAAAACAGCCACTGTAGGAGGTATATAAAGCATTGCAGAAGGTAGAAGCAATAACTGGTTCTATCTTAGTGACTATAAAAACAACTTACCCAATAAAGGGCTAGATTTGAAGGCCTCCTGGCCAGACTGCTTTCTGAAGTGGTACAGAATAAAACTCCACAAAAGTGGCATGCATGCTTAAAGCAGGAGACAAGATGTATGCAAGCCCAGCACCAATGTCATTCAGGCTGTCCTAAGGACCAGTGTCCTTTAAAGCCACTGACCATCCCCTAGTAATGGAACCAGCAGCTGAAGAGTTTAAATCCAAAAGGTGCCCTACATGGGTGGAAAAGTACATTCCCAGAGGCCATAAGGTTATTGAATGTAAATCCCAGAGGTAGGCTACCTCACTGTGAGTTCTTAGTCAGGGAAGTCCCTGAGGCCCCACAGATCATAATGGATATTGGTACTGCTATTAGTTCTGTGCCAGAACTAGAAGATGAGACCCTAAGGCTGAAGATGCATGCTTTGTTACCTGCTGGTTGGCTTTCGTAGTTCCAGAGGGGCCATGCAGGCTGCTGGTGGAGAACTGTTACCAACATTCTTGTTCAGCTCTGGACCCGGTTGAAATCCAAGCATGGTAGGCGGGTTGTGGGTGCTTGTGTGATAACAGCTTGGCTATTGTAGGTGAGATGAACAGCTATCCAATTGGATTTAAGGCCCCATTCCTCAAAAGGGAGTTTAAGCTGGGTATATAAACCAGAACAAGAACCTATGGCTGGTGAAGTCATGGGTCCCAATGGGGAAGCAATGCCTTTGGTTTTACTAGAAGGTCAAACTACCTTCTAAACATGCATGCTTATGCCTATAGATCATTGTTGTTATCAACTTCACCTCACAACTGCTGGTAAAGTGCCACAGAACAAGTGACTGCCACCACACCACAGTAACTGTGGTGTGGTGGCCTATTTCTTAGCCATAAGTACACGTCTACAGTCACCCCTCCCAAGACTCAGAAATCGTTGCAGAAGAGATAGCATAAAGAATGTAAGAATTGGAGGAAGGAGTAGTGTGTTGTATAGTTTTCCTCTGAGGTTGACACATTCCATCCTGCAAGAAAGTTCCTTAAGCAGAACGGTAAACAACTCAAAATAGTTTCCAGAAGTTAGTGACCAGATTCACTAGGTTCTCCCTGCCAGAGTAAGTAATAAAAGCCCCCTCAGGTGGAGCAAAGCCAACCTACGAAGAAGACTCTCAGAGTCCTTTAGGTATATGCCCCAAAGTGGTATACCTGGATCACGTTGTTTATCTATGTCTAGCTCTGAAAGGCACCTCCATACTGACTTCCATAGTGGCTACACCAGTTTGCATTATCACTAACAGTGAATATGTGTTTCCCTTCCCCACATCCATGCCAGCATTTATCTCCCTCTTCCAGCTTTCCTCAGTTGCCTTTAGTTCTTGGTGTAGGTCTGAGGCCTCATGGTCCTTTCTTTCTCTACCTTGGCCTGTCTGTTGCCATCACAGCCCATCCTCCCAGTGTTCAGGGATCACTTCAAAAGAGGTGGTGGAAAGAATGTAAGAGTTAGAGGCTATGAATGACTACAAAGAAAGAGTACCTTCTGGTCACAGCAGAGCAACTGTGCCTATGAATTCACATGTGCAAAATCTGTGAAAGTTCAAGCTAGACCAAAGCCTAGCATGGTGAGGGGAGGGGAGCATGAACTTCCACTTCTAGTCAAGCAGTTAGATAGCTAGATCTTCTGCTGGGGAGAAGGAGAGGTACTTTTCTTTAGGGGTTCTGCTCCTCATAATTCAGTCATGCTCCAGTGGAAGACCACTCACTTTAGAATATATGAGTACAAAAATTGGACTTGGTAGATTTGAATAAAAAGAAAGAAGACATGATGTTGAGTGGAAGTGGTCAATCTAATCTGATTCAGAGGAGGGCTGTGGATATGATCAGAACATATGGTATGAAATTCTCAAAGAAATAATGAAGTAAAACGAGAAAAAAACTAAGCCCCAAGGGAAAAAAGTAACCCAGTTAAAAATTTCCCCATGGAACTTGTCTTAAGTTCCATGGGGAGGAAGGTTTTCTTTCAGCGTACACCTTCAGGTAACAATCCATCACTGAGGGAACCGTGGCAGAACCATGAGTCAGAATTGAAGCAGTGACCACAGAGAAAGCTATCTACTGGATTTCTTTCCATGGCTTTCTCAGCTTTGTTTATTTACTTACTTACTTACTTACTTACTTACTTACTTACTTACTTACTTACTTACTTACTTACTTATTTTGATAGACAACTCAGGACTACCTGCCCAGGAATGGCACCAACCACAATGGGCTGAGCTCTCACATCCCATACCAATTATTAACCAAGAAAATACCTCCACAAAATTACCTAAAAAACAAACTTATGGAGGCAATTCCTCCATTGAGGATTCTTCTCAGGCAGTTTGTGTCAAGTTGGCAAAAATGAACCAGCAAAGAACTAATTGGGGAGTTATCAGGAAATACAAATAGCTGAGAAATGTTCATAAAACCTGCTCAACATCCTTATCCATCAGTGAAATATAAATCAAAACCATGTTGGCTTTGTTTCATGGGCCCTTTAGTTTAATCAGGGCCATCCATGTGACCACTAAATTGGAACTATTCATTATTACTTGGTGGAATCACCAGGATGTACATGACTGAAGGCAATGATCCCCCTCTTCCTGAATTTATGACTAGGATATCATTGAACAGCCCTTTGTCATTCAATGCCTGTTGGCAGGCCCTAGCCTTGTATTTCTCTTTTTAAATAAATGTATCTATCTATCTATTTATTTATTTTACATCCCAGCAATTCACCTTCCCTCTTCTCTTCCCAGCTCCCAGTCCCCCATCCCATCCCTCCTCTGGTCCCACCTCAACTCTACTCCTCCTCCATTTCTGTTTAGGAAGGGGAAAGTCTCCCATAAGTATTAACAAAACATGGCATATCAAGTTGCAGTAAGGCCAAGCACCTCCCCGTGTATTAAATCTGTGCAAGACAACACAGTATGAGGAATAGAGTTCCAAAAGCCAGCAAAAGTCAGAGACAGGCCCTGCTCTCACTGTGAGGAGTCCCACAAGAGGATCAAGCCACACAACTGTAACATATGCAGAGTGCCTAGGTTGGTCTCATTCAGGCTCCCTGGTTGGCAATTCATTCTCTGTGGGACCCTATGAGCCCAGGTTAGTTGATTCTATGAGTTTTCTTGTGGTATCCTTGACCCCTTTGACTCCTACAATCCTTTATCGCCCATAATCTGCAGAATGTTTGGTGTGGGTATGCATCTGTTTACATCAGTTGATGGATGAAGCCTGTCTGATGACAACTCGACTAGGCACCAATCTGTGAGTATAGCAGAATATCTTAGGCGTCATTACATTGACATTTTCTTTTCCTCCAGTCATATTTGGTTCTCTCCTAGGTCTCTTGGTCATCCAGCTTGTGGGTCCTGGTGCTCCAGGCGGTGTCAGGGGTGGGCTCATTCTGCTGGCATGGATTTTAGACTAGGCTGGTCATTAGTTGGCTACTCCCTCACTCTAGGCCACCCTTACCCCAGCACATCCCATAGGCAGGACAGGCGGTAGGTCAAAGGTTATGTGGCTGGGTTGATTTCCCATTCCCTCCACTGTAAGTCTTGCCTGGTCACAGGAGATGGCCAGTTCAGGCTATGTATCCACTATTGCTAGGAGCCTTAGCTGGCCATTTAAGAGCAATAAAAGCAACAGCCCCATGACTTCTTAACTCCTATCCCCTGCCTCATTATATTTTGGCTTTGTGCTTTTTGTATGTAGTCTATTTTTGCTATTTTGTTGTTTTTTAAGACATTATCCTTAAATAGTTCAGCGTGTCTGCTTTGAAGTTTCAAATAAAATGTCTATGTTGCACATACCAAGAAAAACAATTCAGTGGTGTACAGTATACCTTACAAAGTCTGTATTAATCAACTCTTTTTTGTTATGTCTACAATAGACTCAGCCAAATTTGCATTTCAATCCTAACAATTATTAGACATCTACTGCCTGCATCATTGATATCCAATATTCCTTGAACTCTACTTCCTATATTCATTCACATTTTCAGCGCTCTAATTCCATTCAAATTCACACTTTAATATTTTCTTCTAAACTACCATGGATTATGCAGATGTAGCTCAAAGTTAAGAGTGCTCACAGAGAATGGGTAAGTTTCTAGGTTCAATTACCACTACCAGGAAAATAAATAACCTATCATGAATTTTCCTTGTGTTTGAAATAGTGTATAAATACAATCAAATGATTGTACCAACTTAAAAAGTTGGAATTGCAAATCTAATTTTCTACAAAGTATAAAATTATTATAAAAGCTTACTTCAGTGATTATTCCATTAGAAATTTAATAGATTGCATAGTTCTTGATATAGTCATACATTTTTACATTTATGGTCTTCTTTTTATGTTATAGAAAGCAATAGTGATCTTCTGAGTTCCATATCTAATGAACTAAGGATTTGGATTTCATTCATGTATCTTCAAAGACAGTTTACAGAAATTCTCACTGGCTATCATGTTTAGACCAAGTTCTTCATAAAGTATTTGCTATCTCTCAATACCCACACACAAGCAAAAAAGTTAGAAATTTTATTTTAAGCTAAAAGTTGAATAGATCTCCAAAAGCAGCTATCTTTTGTCAACACTGAACCTATCACTAAAGATTTCCTTGGTTATATTTATTTCTTTATGGGAGCAACTATATTTCCTCTGCCTGTATTTTATGTTCTTTTGTTTTTCTTTTTCTTTTCTTGTATTTGGTTCTATTTCTGGTATTTACTTTGATGTTATGCAAATAGATTTAGAAACATCTTCCTCAGGCTCTAAGTCTATTTCTGTTTTTATAGAAATATCTTGAGAAAGAATGAGAAGTTTAGGGAAAAAATACTCCCCCAAGTGCAGGTAGATATCCTAATAGCAATTGAAAATGACAGTGTCCTTTCATTTTGTTGACATTTAAAGTACTGTATTTAAAGACTGTATCACCCTAAAGGTTTCTAACCCTTGGTTGTATGGGTCTGCAATCAGAAGATGTTATCATATTATTTAGACCAACAAAAACAGCACTATCCCATATAGAAACAGGCTGTACAAAACTCATTCATCTTCAAAGGCACAGTAAATGGAGGATATTTTAATATTTAATATTCCAAACAATGTGTTCATCCTAAACTTACAGCATTCATTTTTACAGTTGCTAGCCTAGCACTCCTTTTTACAGCTCACAGTGCTGTGAGTATACATTCCCAGGAGAGCCATCCAGTCACTGATGTCAAATGTACCAGGGCTGCTAATTCTTATTGTCTGCAGAAAATGTGCTGGCTCTTGTGTGAGTTCTTAGACTTGACTGAGGAAAACCATTGAGGGAAGTAATAAGAAATGGGGGATTGAAGACTGATAACTAACTAAATAAATACACCCGTATGTTTTAGTCACTGTTTTCTTTCTGTGAAGAGATACCATGACCAAGGCAGTCCTTATAAAAGAAAGTATTTAATTGGGGGATTTATTAATAGATTCAGAGACTTAGACCATTATCATCAGGTGTGGAGCATGGCAGAACACAGGCAGGCATGGTGCTCAAGCAGTAGCTAAGAGTTCTACATCCTGATCCTTAAGCAGCAGACAGAGCCTTTGCCTGGCATGGGCTTTTGAAACATCAAAGTATATCCCCAATGACATGCTTCCTCCGAAAGGGCCATATCTCCTCATGCTTCTAATCCTATCAAAGTGTTCCACTAACTGGCAATCAATCTACCTCAAGACCCAATGATAGCACTCTTGAGCATATACCCAAGGTATGCTCAATCATACCACCAGGAATTAAATTTCTTAATCATGACGCTGAGTATACAGAGGCTTAAACAGCTTCTACAAAATCCAAAGTCACAGACATCCAAGCTGGCCAATCATATTATATCACATTGAGATTAGAGAAAAAGGCAACTCACTGAATTTTTTTCAAGAAAACCCAAGTATTTCTATCCTTACAATAATGGAAGTATCAGGGTGTAATTAACATTTTACCCAAAGTACTGCTGTGGAGTTATAAGTCATCAGAATACTGTATTAAAGCTGCTTGAGCTTAAAATGAAAAGAAGCTGTATTCCCATGGAGAGAAGACTTAATAATGTGAAACACTTGAGACCTGCACCACAAATATCTCCAGGAAAAAACAAGAGCATACAACATTAAATACTGGCCAAGGAAATATCTGAAAATGAAATTCCTGTTGTAGGATAAATTATAATCAAATTTCATTATAATTAAAATGTTCATCTCTGTGTAATATCTTGATTTCAGCATTCCGAGCTTATTAATTCTGATATTCATTTCTCTCTATAGTGGAAATGTTAATTTCTTTGTAAAACTCTCATCATCTCTGACAAAAATTAAAATAGAAAGGAATGGAAAGTAGAAGGTTTCTTATTGTGACAAAAATGTTTTCCAAAATGAGAATCAACTCCCATGTGCCAATCTCCTAATGGGATGACATGTAATGTTTATGTTAATTTTCAAAAGGTTGAAGTATGAGAAATCTTCAGTCACAGGAAGTTTTCCCTGGGTTGATTCACTGAAGAATATGCATGAAAAACGAAAGCTTAAAAATGAAAATGAAGTAATAAATGAACAGTGTTATATTATGGAAAACATTAACACCATGAAAATGAAAATTTATGATGAGAATCCAATATTGCATCAAATTTAATAAAGCAAGAAACCACCTCAACTTAACAACAAAGAAATCACATGCATGATGAGTTAAATATAGATATATCAATACTACTGTTAAACTACTTAGGACAACAACTTGCAGGAAGGTATGAAACTTATATTCCAAGTTTGTTATTGACAATAATAATAAAAATATTTTGTAGTGGGTAGCCATTCCAGCTTTGATCTGGAAGTTCCAACCCCCATTGAGGCTTCGGTAAGTGTCATGCCTACAAGGCAGGGCCAAGAGAGGACCCTGAAGACCTGAGATCTGGATGTGCCGTCTGTTACCCCACAAAATAAACCTCCCTTTTGACTACGTTGAGTGGCCTTAATAATTTCACCAATAATATTTAGTTTGTTATGGAGCCTCTCTCTTCTAGAGAGTGTGGAAACATAACATTTATATAGCTCCATTAGTAGAAAAGCTATTGAGTGTTCACTGAGCACACACTAACAAGGTATAATGAATAGAATGATTTTGTTGGCAGCAAATAGTTCATCTCTGAAGGATAAGAACCCCCTGAACACTGCATCCATGCCTGACAGTTGACTGCCCCACTCTTTTGAAGACCCAGCACAGGCATCCATAGCTACTGTAAGTGTTCTTTGTGATCACAATGGCCATGTCTTGCCCAGGATAGATTCAGGGAGAGGAAGACATTTTTCCTTCTGGGTGTACCCAGTTAATGATCCTGCCAGGCTCCAGTGAATAGCCCCAAACTTGTGGTCACACAGATGGCCCTGGATAAACTAATGAATCAAAAGCAAAACCAAAGCTGTGAATCTGAGAAAGAGACTGGTAGTGATGATATACAATTGGCAGAGATGGGAGAGAGATAACAGAGGGTGTGATAATCAGAATATATTATATACATGTATGGAATTGCCAAATAATGAAGTAGACCTCCCTTAAGCTAGAGACACCTCAAGTTCTTTGTGTTTAAAACAAGACTCATCCAATGCCTCCTGATCCTGTGTCTCCCTCTGTCTTCACTCTGACCAATGCCAGTGTATCTGGCAGTCAAACTAATAGCCTTGACCTAGGCTCAGCCTCCCTTTCCTGCCTGAGTCTCTGGCACCATCAATCAATAAACCCTAAGTGCTTCTGTCTTAAATATTTCTCAAAAACTTCCTCCATGCTGCATCCCTAGCACCAACTCACCAGCTCTGCCATTGTCCAGCGGTTTCTTACCAGCCTGTTTCCCAACAGAATAGCTCCAGAGAGTCTGCTTCATTCTCCCTGCTGTTCTAAGTGTCTCTGGAGTAAATAAGATTGTTTCAGTTATATCAGAACTTACCACATCCCAGACTTTCCATGATCTGGCCCTACTTTCTCCATTTTCATCTCTTGTCCCTCACTGTGACCACTACTTCAGAGTTTAGTTTTTCACCCTGTTCATGGTCTTTGTATTCATCCTTGCTTTATGTAACTCTCCTTGGAAATTTGCAGTAATCTCTTCTCAAATTTCTTTTCATGATTCACAGACACACATAATGTCCTAGGAAGCCTGAAACACCATGTCCTCACATCAAACTTGAACCAAGATTCTCACCAATGAACAGGCTATACCAATTATTGCAGATACGTCGGTAGTCAGGAGACTCCAGTGAAATCAGAATAGGCATTTTGCTTCAAAGGTGGTTCTTTTGTTTCTGCCACAGACCAGGGTTCTGTGGTACAGGGAAGTTGAAGTGCTTAAAAGCTACTACTTGCTACTAGACATGCTTGGTTTCTGAAATATTTCTGTTTTGTATCACAGTTTATTGTCATTAAATTAAAAAAAACATTTATTATTCATGAACATTAAACTTGAACGTCTTTTAGGAATATCTCAAAGACAAAAATATTCCAGAAAATATCATTTAATGTGTTTACTGGGAGGTCTGGTCATCACGTTTACATAGGTTCCTCGGCTTTCTGTCTGCATTTCTTTTTTCCAAGGGTGTATCCCAAATCCTAGTCTCATGATATTAAATAAATAACATAAAAATGTAGTAGGCAAGTTGTTTTAATCCCACCTACATGGTCCTGACATATTCCAATAGGGACATATGAAATTTCCTCATAAATATTTTGATGTGGCTTTATTTATAGAGGTGTTCCCTATAAATACAGAGGAAGTGGCACTGAGGAAGTGAGTATTCCCCTGTGTCCATTTCTAACAGTCCTTAAATGCTGATAAACTCAAAGTAAGTTACAAATACCATAAATGAAAATGCATTCAGCACAGTTGGCCACATGGCGCCATGTGGAGCATCAGGCATCAACTCCTCCCAATCCCTAGCTCCCAAAGTTGGTGCTGGAATCTCTCTCAATCCTGCTGGGCAGTGCTGGAACATGCCTTTAATGGCATGCAGAAGCAGGCAGGTCTCTATGAGTTTGAGGCCAGCCTGGTTTACAGAGTGAGTTCTAGGACAGTTAGAGCTCAGTAGTAAAACCCTGTCTTGAAAAACAAACAAACAAATAAAAAAGGATCTCTCCCAGTCCTCCAAAGCACAACTATTCTTATAAGATACACTTACATTTGAGATCTTAATTTTTGTCTGTTCTCTGCTGGCTTCTGGAAACCTCTTCATTTATAATAGACTCAACTGCTTCGGTATGAAGTTGCTCAAATTTACTTAATCATATTCTGTGAGTTACATGTGTCTTAAGAATTCTCCATTTCACATAAAATTAGAAGATTGTAAAAATACTCTCTTTTTAAAATAGGTATGGGTGTGTATGCATGTGTGTGAGTGCATATACACGCCACAATGTGTATTTGTTGATCTGTGGTACAACTTTTAGGAGTCAGTCCTTGCTTTCTAGCATGTGAGTTCTAGGAATAGAACTTAGATGAGTATCCTTGGAAGCAAGCCCCCAGACCTAGGAAGCCATCTCACCAGCCCAGAAGGTTTTTGCCATAGATTTACTCAAAAAAGTTCCTATTAAAGTGTTCTTAATTTCTATCAAATTTAAATACTATGTCCCTATAAATTTTCAGTGCCTTCTTGTTTATATGTGAGTAGGGATGTATGCATGTGAGGAGAAGCATTTATATGTGTGTGCATGTGTGAGTGGAAGCCAGAGGTCAACAGTGTCTTACACTAAATCCCTATACCTTTATGACAGAGTGCCTCAGTAAGCCCAAAGCTCATCCACTGGGTAAACCCCAAGGACCTCCCCGTTCTCTGTCACCATCCTCCCACATTGCTGGGGTTATGGTCTCATGCTGATGTGCAAGCTTTTACTGGGAACCTGAACTCAGGGCTCCAGGCTTGGACGGCTATGCTCTACTGACTAAATCATTTGCCCTAATCATAAACATTCTTTTAGGATTAGTATGGTAATACATACTACTAATAATAATTTTATTAGTATTTAAAAATACAAATTTCGATTCCTTCATTGTACTTTTCCATTTAACTGAACTTTAGCTTTCCTATTTCTTTTCATATACTTGCTTTAAGTTACATTTATAGTTATTTTTCTAATTTCTTGATGACACCATTCTTTAGCTGTTTCTCAAGTATAATTAAGGGGATAATTTTTTTCTCCAAGTTCAACTTTAGCCAAATATCACAAATTTTAATATGACACATAGTCATGGTCATTTGGTTCAGAATATTTTCTAATTGCTGTTCCAATTTTCTTGAGTCATTTAAGGATAATATGTTTAATTTTTTAAATATTTGTTATTTTCAATTCAGTATTTAATGTCCATTTTACCTCAATTTCTGTACAATTAACACATACTATATACTTTATTTATTCCTAATTTTTTTTTTACAAAAGTCACACATGTTTATACATCCATCACTACCTCCCCCCCCCACCCCGCTTGCCCTAAGCCATCACTGTGACGCCTTCTCCCAAGCTTCATATATTCTGTATTTCATATTTTAGTTAGCAAATCACCAAGTCTGGAAGTCTGGTTAGCACTGCCCATGTACACAGGAGTATGTGGCAACTTGTTAGACTTTTAATGGTTTTGAATCTGCTTACTTGCTTTCTTGTCCCAAACATCATCAGTTTTGTTAAATAATCCATGAGAACTTGAGCAAAGCATGTGTTCTAATTATGGGATTGCCTGTTTTATATGTGAACATAATGTCAAAATGTTGAGCTCTCTACCTCTATTAAAGTATCACCTCCTTAATTTATCACCTTGTGAATCAAGTTTTAAGTTTGATTTCTTTATTTTGTTGAAGTTTTACTTTATATTTATATTCTTTGAGTTATGCAATTAAATTTACTTCAACTAAAAGTTATTGAGTTGAAGAAGTAACTCAGTGATAAAGTACTTGCTTAGCTTGTGTGATCCCTTGAGTTACATCCTCACACATCAACTTCTCTGACTATATGACACTTTTAAATGTTTTTAATTAAAATAGAATGACATCACTTCCTGCTCCCATAGCTTCTTCCAGTACCACCTTCCCTCGACAGTCCTCACACCCCTCCCAGGGTCCACCATTCGCAAGCTGATAACATCTTCTTCTATGATTATATTGTTACACATGCACAAATACATGAATGTTGTATGCACACACACATACATACAAGTTGTTCATGCCATTTTTGTTGCTTGTAGATATGTTTATATGGGCTTGTCTCCTCAAGATCTGTTGCTTTCTGCATCATGAACAGTTGTGGTTTTCTGTGGCAGTGTAAATACAAGCTTCTTTGATTGGGGGTGGTAACTACACTTATCTGTATGTATAAGAATAGGACTTAGAATTTAGTAAGGAATTATGCTTGTCTAGCAAAGTGGCAGTAGTAGATGCTTTTCTAAGGTCTATGACTTCACTAGGCCCAGGCTAGTTCTCCTATACTAGGCATGATTCTCTCTATTGAGTGGTCCTAAAGTCCAATTAAGACTGTTGGTTTCCACCAACATATAAGTGCTATTTATTGAACCTTTATAGACACCTTGTCATCCTGGTCATTGTGATTCACAGGTATTGCTACAGCTGGGTAGGACTATTTAATTGCTTCCTTTCCTTGGCAATTTGCATAATATTTTTTGGAACCATTAACACTACACCACAGGAAAGAGGCTTTCAGGTCAGATCCAGTTGGAATTTTCTGAGTTCTTTGTCCTTATTGTATGGTATCATCAGCAATAGGGACCCACCCTCAACCCCTAAGAGGCAACCAAGGGCTACATCAAAAAAATATAGTGTTTGTGGTGTCACTTAGCCTACCTTGACCAACCTTTTGAAAGAAGGTACTTTATGTGTAGTACTGGAATTTTTTTTTAGTCTGTTTCTTGTGGGAGGGGCATTGTCAGCCTAGGTAACTTAACTTTTTGTGTGTATGTGTGTGTGTGTGTGTTTGTGTGTATGTGTGTGTGTTCATGCACATACACTTGTATGTATTTTATATAATTTAGGTAAATAAAAGCTTGATTGCCTGAGACTTAAACAAATGCTATTGCTATTTGTTGACTCTTCCCCCCTTTTCCTTTTAGATTGGCCTCCCTCCCTCATCACCAGGCCCCTCCCTATTATCCTATTTTCTACTTCATATCACCTGTATCTTTCTATTACCTTCCCAAGATCCACCGACTTAGGGTCCATTTGGTCCCTTTATACTTCCTGGTTTCTGTGCCTATGTTATGTTGTATACTCAAATCTGATGGTTGAGAGCCAGGAAGGAATATGTGATATTTCTCTTTCTGGGTCTGGGTTACATCACTCAGTATGATCTTTTCTTGGTCCACCGATTTAACTGCAACCTTGATGACTTCATTTTTCTTTACAACTGAATAGTGTTCCACTGTGTATATGTACCACGTTTTCATTATCCATTCATCTGTTGAAGGATATTTAAGTTGTGTTCCATTTCCCTGCTGTTGTGAATAGGGAAGCTGTGAACATTGATGAATAAGTATCTGTGGAGTGGAATGTCATATGACCAACAGCAGTATAGCTGAGTCATACAATGAATTTATTTTTAGTTTTTTGAGGATTCTCCATAATGATTTCCAGAGTGGCTGCATCAATTTCATTCCTACCAAAAATGAATGAAGGTTTCTCTTTCTCCACAGTCTCACCAGCATTTTATTTTGGTTGTTTTGTTGATCTCAGCTATTCTGACTAGAGTGAGATGAAATCTCAAGGATTTTGAAATTTGCTTTTGTCTAATTTCCAACAATGATAAAGACTTTTTGAGGTTTTCCTACGCTGTTTTTCTTATCTTCCATTGGGAACTCTCTGTTAGATCCATAGCCCATTTTCATTTGGGCCATTTGTTTTCTTGGTTCTTTGTTTTTAGAGTTCTTGATATACCCTGGATATTAATCTTCATTCAGGCATGTATCTACTACCCTATGCAAAAATTAGATCCATGTGGATGAAGACCTCAAACACTAAAACTGCTAGAAGAAGACATAGGTGGTACCCTACAAGATACAGGTATAGGAAAAGACTTTCTCAGCAGAACTCAATTGCCAAGAAATTCAGGCCAACAGTCAACAACTGGAACCTCATTAAACTAAAATCCTTCTGTACAACTAAAGAAATATCAATCAAGTGAAATAGAAAAATGGGAGAGAATCTTTACCAGCTATACATTTGACACGGGATTAATATCCAGTATACAATTCTCTGTATGACATCTTATGATGAAATGTCAATCTTTATCCCACATCATACTTCTTTCCTTAATATCGACATAACTTAATATTGCCATGCACATGCTGGAAGTATTTTATTCAATTCCCTAAATATCCTTTCCATCTTTCATTTTTAACCTTTCTGAGTTCCTCTATTTAAAATATCTGCAGTGAAGAGCACAGAGTCTGATTTGCATTTTTATACAGAGTAATGGTTTTTTAACTTGTTTATATGTAAAATCTAACTAGGTCGAAATACATACTTGCTTTCAATTTGTCCCAATTTATCTGCCATTTAGTAGATCTATGGTTTGGAATGTTTGACCTCTTTGCCAAATGCCCCAGGGAAAGGGTTGTGTGGAATTATAAACCAACTCTTACATTCTCTCATCTGGAAGCAACATGCCACTTCTCGTTACATGTCAATGGCGAAGATAGGCACACAGCCTAAAGGGAGCCAAGACAAGCAGTCCCTTTTTCCAGGAGGGAGATGAATCAAGTTCATCAGGCAACCCTTATAATATTTTATACAGTATAGTCTACATAAGATAGAAAAATAACTGTATTCCATTGAGTAATATGGGGAGTGTTAAAATTTTGAATAATAAGTGGATTGGAACATATTTCAAACATATGCTCTCAAAATAATTATTTTTTCCCAGAATATGTGAAAATATCCCTTATTTTCATAAAAGAATCACTACTTAAATAGATTTCAAAATGTTTACAATTCCTGAATATGTCAGTTTTGAAAAATTGTTTTTCTTGCACTTTCTTCATTCCAGTGAAAATGAGAACACTGTCATCATAGAATTCCAATATTCATAAACTCATAGGCATTTAGTCTCAGTTACCTAAAGGCTGCAGAAAATGAGAACTAAATCAAATAATCTACCAGAGCAATGAGAACCCGGAAATTTAAACCAAGATGACAGAAGGGCCGGGAAGAGGACTTGTGCTTAAAGCACTCCTTCCACAGCCGGGAGGGCAGGAGTCCCGATCCCCCAGAGGACCTGCGACTGGGACGACGCAGGCGCAGTGCCACATATGTAATTCCTGTGGATCCTCAGAACGGCCTGACTGGGAAGAACACTCCATCGACAGCCTCTGGGTGTGACTGAGAACCCCCAAACAAGGATGACTGTAGGTATCAACATGAGGTATCCACATGAATGCAAACATGTGCACGTGTACCCATAGACATGCAAAAGCAGGAGAACAAATAGGCAAACCACACATAAACATAAGCGGAAAAAAATTTTTTCATCACAAAATAATTGTTTTTATAAAACTTTCAGATGATACCAATAATGTGAAGGTTTCTATTTAACTTTGATCTAATTTTTTCATAACAGATATAGAATATTAATTAACTTTTTTTTTACTTTACATAGGGAAAGATTTGGTAAAATGGTTATTTTATATATTCCATGAAATGGCATAAATCTAAGTTGTAAATTTGTCCACTATGTTGCTCATTTCTTAAGCTATTAAATATGAGAAGACTAAAGCAGCAGAGAAAAAACCGTAGCATGAGGCAACCTGGTACTTACTGACACAGAAGTCCCTCTGATAAGCTGCTGTGTTAGAGAAGAGTCTCAGAACAAAATTTAGAGGAGACTTTCTGTGCTGAAATTATGCATGCAAATGAAATGAAATCCTCACAGCTTTGTGCACGCATATGTGATATGAGTGTAGAGAAAAGAACTTCACCGGACCAATGACAGAATATTACCAGAGTGACAAATAAAATTAAGAACAAATCTCACATTATTAATATTGTTTAAGTATTTCACAATGATATTTCAAAGTTTTGTATGTGGGGGGGCTGAGGAAACCTTGAATCAGGTGAAGTCCAGAGTGAATGTATGTTGTTGATATAAGCTGGCCATGTCCAGAACTCATGGGGAATGGTAAAGCGTTCCCTTCTGACTGTGTGTGGATGTTGATAGCAAGTGCAGACTATTCCACCATAGCTTTCTGAAACACCACCTACCCTCCCACCAAATATTTACAGCCTGAAGTTTTCTCCCCTATAGAGACTGTGCCTACTGAGATTAACTAAGCTTATACCCTTGATCCTGCAGAACACTATAAACCCTGCCTCCTTGTTTATCTGTATGTGTTGTGGAACAATCCTTTTCTACACTAGGAATGTGTGTTACTCTCATTGGTTAGTAAAAAGCTGACAGGCCAGTAGATGGGCAGGAAGTTAGGCAAGAAAGCCAAACTGAAAATGCTGGGGAGGAGAAGGATGGAGTTGGGAGTCCCTAGGCAGACACAGAGGAAGCAAGATGAGAATGCTGTACTGAGAAAAGGTACCAAGCCACGTGGCTAAACATAGATGAGAATTATGGGTTAATTTAAATGTAAGAGCTAGTTAGTAATAAGCCTGAGCAACCGGCTGAGCATTTATAAGTAATGTAAGCCTCTGTGCAATAACTTGGGAAGTGGCTGCTGGATATGTGGGAGTTGCTGGCAGGACAAAAACTTCCATTTTACGTGCATGTATTAATTCCACCTCTTTGTCAGCTGTATGCATTAACACTGTTTGTCTGTTCAACTGTGTATAACAAATGTGCTGAGCTTCCAGGGTGCTGTGGCTTCTCCAATGGGAAAACCAATCTGTCTGATCCAGCTTTGGTTTATATGTGTACCCCCAATCTGTCTTTTCATCATTCTGTCACTTTGCCAGTCAGGTCTGTGACTGGAACCATGTTAGACCCAACATTTGTGTATGTATAATAATATGCCAAATGAAAGCTTAGATAAGGTACATTCGATAGCGACCTGTTTTATGCTTAGAAGTACTTGTGGTGTAGAAGTTCACAGTGAATTTTCTGAGTGATTCATGTGTATAATCACAGGAGGGCAAAAGATGGAAAGCCCTGCTCTGTTTCTCATGCTTCCCAGACCTCACCACCCGAACACCATTCATCTGAGACAAGTTCTTCCAGGCTTTTACTGTTTAGGATTCTCTCTCTTAATTCTTTAACAAATTAATACTTACTTCTAATGTATTTTGGTCTTTTTATTTTTACCCCAATAACCCTATTCTGTTCCCCTTCTATTCCACTTAACCCTTTCTTTTACCCCAGCACATCCACTTCCTATTTCCGTGTCTTTATGCTGTTTCTTTTCCTTTTTTATTATCTCTTTGTAATCCACTGAACTTAATAAGGAATCTATTTCTTAACTTTGATCAAATCTTTGATATTTTACTACAAAATGGCAGAATATTTTATTGTGTTGAACTGATTGCCTTTCACTTAGAAGTAGAGTTAAAACTCAGTAAAAATTTTAGTATTATCATAAGCAGTTTTGACATCACATCTATGCTATTCCCACAAGACCAGCTGTGGACAGCACCAGCCAGCCTTCTGTTTCTAATGTGAACACATGGGCTCCCTCCCCGACTTACCCTATCCTACATCTCACCAACACTACTTTTCTGCCGATGTTTCCTATTTTCTACATGACACTCACGGACATTCTGTGCTGCCACCACAACTGAGTCCTCCAAGGTTTGTTTAGATGTAATTTTTTTTAAAATTTAAAGAAATAGACCCTTATTAGAATGGCTGTATAAATATTCACTCCTGTGTCCTTTAATACATTAACAGCAAAAAAGTGAAAAATTTCAGTGTCCTTTTCCCTTTCCAATATCATGAGTGTGAAACACCAGATGACCACGTTCCCAGGTAAAATGTTGATTAAGTCTTTCGGATTCTGCATCACTGATTTTTGAAAATAGCGTGCTTTGGGTTTGAGCTGTGGCTTTGGGTTTCCATTTGTTTTTTTTTTTTTCTAGATGTGTCTGTTTCTTTTTTAATTTATTTCCTCTTCTCACCTACTCATATCATCTATCGTCCCGTCTCCTCCCTCATTGGTAGGCTCCATTTACATGCATACATCTGAATTCTGACACTGCAATGAATAGCCATTCAGGACAGATTCACTGGGATTTAAAGTAGATACTTTAAATGGGTTTCTAATTTTGCTGGAAGGAAAGACCCAAAAGAGCATAACTTTTTTGTGTGTTTGCAGATTTCTGAAACCTTCTCTCTGGCTTGGCACATTGGAAGTCTGCAACCCACGTAAATTCTCCTTAGAATTTTGCAGACATTCTAGTTGTCTTCTAGTGTTAAATTTGGGTGGTTAAAAAATCTGTTGGGACTGGGAAGGTGGCTCAGAGGGTAAAATGTTTGTGCACAAACATGGTGGTCACAAAAACTCACATAGTATGAGCTGAGACTGATTTGTAACTTCAGGGTTCCTGAGGTGAGAGGAGAAGAAGAGGTTGAAGACTGTCCAGAAGCTCACTGGCCAGGGCAAGCAAGCTAGCTTGATTTTTGGAGTATCAAGAAATGAGACTAAGGGTTAGGGATTTAGCTTAGTGGTAGAGGGCTTGCCTAGCAAGCGCAAGGCCCTGGGTTTGGTCCTCAGCTCTGAAAAAAAAAAAAAAAAAAAAAAAAAAAGAAATGAGACTATTTCAAAGAAGGCAAACAATTAGAGAGGGCATCCTCACCTGCACCATAGTGCATAGTACCTCTCTCTCTCTCTCTCTCTCTCTCTCTCTCTCTCTCTCTCTCTCTCTCTCTCTCTCTCTCTCTCTCCCCCTTTCTCTTTCTTTCGCTCTCTCTCCTTCTTCCTCTCTCTTCCTCCCTCTCTCTCCCCTCCTTCTTTTCCATCTCACTCTCTATCACTGCCAATCTCATGCTCACTTCTGTCATAGATCAATGCAGTAGAAACATCAAATGAACTATAATTAATCACCCAGCCTCCAACTTTCTGTTACAGTAACCGAAACTTATTAGGAGCCAAGCTCATTTTCACAATCTTTCTTTCTTTAGGGATCTTTGACTATGCAGACATGGGTCTTTCTTCAGAACTAGGATGTTATTATTATATTTAGTTTCCCTGAAGATGACATTTTGCTCATTTTCTCTTCTCTGGTTTGGAGTTCTTAGTCATCAGAAGCTGCATCACTGAATTATGAGTGCTACTGAGTAGAGTTGATCTGGAGGCCTCTAGAAGATGTCTGAACCCTGCATTCAATAACTAAGCAGAGAGCAAGTATGGAACATCACTTCAACAGAGACAATGAACAGCCCCCACCAAGGGCTCCTCAGGAACCCCTCTCACCAAGGGGTTATATAATCATGGCCATTTATATAATCATGGAAGTTACACTGCTAATAAGGTCATACAGGAGCTCTCTGGACACACTCAGAGGTACATAATTATTAAGGGACAAGCCTTCTTGTTTATAGCATGGGCTATCACTACATAGACCAGCTATGCCAATGATGGGACAATGCAAAGTGGGAAATGTGTACTGTCAGTTCTCTTGAGGCACAACTCTTTCACCTTACAAACTATGAACTGTTTTACACATCCATTGAAAATGTCTATCATATTGTTTAATATTACAAGGAGTTAGTCACATTTCTTTTTTTTTCCTGGACCTCTTTTTTGATCATGAGATATTCATTCTCCATACCATTCTGGTCATTGGACCTTGATTGCAATATCTTCTTAAACTGCTATAGATACAACAGGATTGTTTACTTTGATCTGCTTCACATTATCTCTCTATGTTATGTTTTCCTTAACATCAGCTTCATGCAGTTTAACTTCATCTCTCTTTCTCTTATGTTTAGTTTCTTACATATGGCAGTCATTCACAAACTCTGACATGGGTTTTCTCTACTGATTCATAGGATTTTCTCCTCTTATCTTTCCGCAGAGCAGAATCTGCAGAAAGCTCTTTGTGACCATACATATGGGTTGCTGGCTGGCTGCAGATATGACATGCTTTTTCTTGGGGATAAACAACATAGAAGAATAGTCCAGCAAGTGATGCAACCAACATTCAAACTCATGGCACAAATGTACAATACCCATACTGACCACAGAAAGGGATGAACAAGGCTGAAGTATGTAGCATGCTGACAGAAAAGCCAACCTTTCATGCCAGGATGTTTCCTCATCAAAGTACCATGCTCCCATAGCGTGGTAGGAACAACCAACAGAAATGTTTTCTAAGTTATAGACAGATACTTTATAAGCTAGCTGTGAATCTGCAGGCTTGCTGCAATCTTAGTGGAATCAGTGACAAAGATGAGTTAATACTTAGGTTGGTGGGATTTCTACAAAATTGTCTTCTATGACTCTAACAATGCTAATTGACAACCACATAGCAAAGAAGGCTATTTATGTATTGCAAAGCAGCCACTTCCTCAGATCTTTGCCCCCATAAATTATAGAAGACAACTGTTAGGCATTGTACTCAACAGGAGGCCTCCTCCTTCAGGTGCCCACTTACCTAGAGCTGAAAGAACCAGGCTTTAGCATGACAAGCAAGATAAAATAATAAGTTGAAAACTAGGAGAGTGGAGTGTTTACAGCCATCTAAAGTACAGGCTCTCAGTTGGTTTAGTCATAAACAATTAAACAAAAAAGAATTGACTTTTTAAAAGCATAATGTGCTTTCTCTGTGACTTGAATTCAGATTTTTAAAAGAACCAGCCAGCAATCAATACATTTCAAAGGAATAAGTTCAGTCATTTGTTTTAAGGGGCAAAATCCTGAACACAGCTGTCAGTAAAAGGGTACTCTGTTCCCCTCCTGCGTCTGGCCTCACAGACTGGCTATGTACATGCACACACATTCAGAGAGCTTTCTTAGCATTCTGCACTACCAAAGATAAAGACATTAAGTCAGCTTCCTGTCAGGTAAAGATGTCCTGTGTGCTTTGAAAGATGTGCCTCTGGTTTATAGTGGAAGAGAAATACATTAAGGCATCAAGGAAATGTAAAAGGGTTGTCTGTACATGTGAGGGTTAGTGACTTAAAAAATAGCAGCCAATTTGAGAAAGAATGAGAAGGAGGAAGAATAGGCAATTGCTGGGCTCAGAATACCGAGCAAAACTGCAGACTGTGAGAAGCATTGAAAAATCAATGCAGAAAAATAAACAAAATATAGGTATTAAGAAAAATCAATCACTTTGAAAAGCTTCTAAATAAATAATAGCAGTAAAAGTACTGTTTCATTTTTGTAAAAACAATATAGGTCTCTCCTTCTGTGTAATTTTGTTTCCTACAGGGAAGTAAAGTCTGTGTAGAAAGTGGACCACCACTGCTGCCCACACACAGCTCTTTTGAAGCATTAAAAACCAATAGTTCCCAGAAGAGGCCCTCATTTATTCTGACCTGTTGTTGATCAATATAAGAACCTTGTATTGTCCTAAATAAGCTTTCAAATTTCACATTAAAATTAGTGATACATTTTATACCATTTAAATAATGTTAATAACATAATATAAAATTATCATTGGGACCTTGGGCAACACAGGATCATTACTTTGAATAGGATGCTAAGCAGGGTTCCTGAGGCTGTCTGAATTCCTACATTAGAAGATATGGAACATAACTCTGATTGACAGTTTGAAGCTTATTTTTGTGGCATTGTTTTCCTTGCATGTATTATGAAAATCCAAAGTAAAATAATTTCTGTATTTTAAGGTAAAGAATTCTAACTGCACATGTTATGTAACAAAGTATAGTCAATTCATAGATCCAAGAATATGGTTTGGAAATCTAGGAGGCTATTATGTCTACTACAGAAATAGGTATGAATGATAAAAATGGTAAATAGGATACATCATAGGTGGAAAAGTACCTTGGTTTTCTCGCTTCCATAATATAATGCTATGAACTGGGTGGATTATACAACAGCATTATGTCATGTTTTTACAGCTTACCTGACTGAAATGAGACTTGAGAGCACAGTTTAGTGTTAGAGCACTTGCTAGCAAGCACAAGACCCTAGATCGGCTTTCTCACCACAAACACACACTGGTGCACAATCTCTTTCTCTCCCTATCTCTCAGAAATCTGCATCATTGTGTTAGGGTCAGTTCTTGCTGAGAGCTATGAAATACGGATCTGTCCCAGCCTTTTCATTTGGCTTATAAGAAACACTGACATATTCACAGGGCATTGTGTTTGCCTGTGTTTAAATAGCCCTCTCTGATAAGCATAACAATCATTTGGACTTATGTAGACGAATTTCTAAAATGGTCTTACTAAATAAAAAACACAGTGCCAAATATAGGGATGGAAGCCCTAGAGATCAGAGAAATAAGGAAAGCCACCAGCCAACCTTACCTCACCAGCTCTGCATCTTCCAAATGCACATAACTTCCTGTCTTACCCATGCCTTTATTGCCTTGCTGTTCTGCCCTCTCATTGGCTCTTAGTCCAGCTACCTCACTTCCTTGTCACTGTCTGTCTGTACAGACCTCTAGGTCTCTATGGTTGGTACTGGGATTAAAGGTGTGTGTCCCCATGCTTGGCTCTGTGTGTGGTCTTGAACACACAGAGACTCTGCCTGATAAGTGATCGGATTAAGGGCTTGTGTTACCACTACCTGACTTTTGTGTTTACTTAAAATGGCTGACCTTTTCTCCCTAATCTCCAGACAAGCTTTATTAAAGCACAAATAAAACATCACCACAGACTTATCTTACCCCAATATGGCAATCTTTACACAAGTAACTCTATACTTGTGATAATGCTGTTTCCTAATGAGGTCACATAATGTAGAATGATGAGCAGCATGATTGGAACTAGGGGAGAAACATCGCCTTTGGCTGGGAAGATGTTGTCTAAGACTCTTCCTGGGGAGATGCAGACAAACTTCTACCTGCCCCAGACAAGGAACCAATGACAGCCAAAGTAGCAATTCTACCAAAGTCCAAATTGGTGACTCAAGTGGTTTATTGGTGTTATTTACAGTGCATGGCTGAGGGACTGTTTACAGACCATGCATGCCTCAGAGGCAGCTGCTTTATGCAGAGCCAGCCACAACAACCTGGGTAGACTCACGAAAACTGCTTCTCCAGAGCTCCTTGCTGGACTTGCAGGCAACCTGATGGTGTGTGGAAGGGGGAGTAAGGGAGGATGTCTCCTGCAATCAGTGCCTTTGGTCAGAGAGTCTCCTTTCCCTGGTAATCATTTGCTGCTTTTGCAACCTTGAGGAGGAACTTTGTGAATCTCCTAAATTTCTCCTTTCCTCGCCTTATCATGTTTGTTTTCTCTCTGGGTCTCATGAGCTTCAATTCAGAGGAAATTGTTGCATGACAGAAGATACACAATACATCAATAAATGACTTTTTTCAAATATAAAACTTAAACATAAGATATGTGTGATATGAGTCTCTTCTGTTATATATTCTTGATTACTCTTGGTTATAAGAAAAACAAACTTTTCTTCTGTAAAAACAACACAGATTTCTACTTCTGTGTAATTTGATTTCCTATTGGGAAGTAAACAATATAGAAATATAGAAAGAAAACAGATTTGCAGTGGGATGTTGTGCTGTATGCTGTGAATATGTGTTGCTCTGATTGATTGATAAATAAAGCTGTTTGGCCAGTGGTGAGGCAGAATAAGATGAGGCGATACATTTGAACTGGAGAGAGAAGAGGAGAAAAGGAGAGTGTGGAAGATGCTGTGAGCCACCACCAGGAGAAGCAAGATGTGAAAATACTGGTAAGTCACAAAGCCATGTAGCAATTAATAGATTGATAGAAATGGGCTGGGTTAAGTTGTAAGAGCTAGCTAGCGAGAAGCCTGAGGCATTAGGCCATACAGTTTGTAAATATGAGCCTCTGTGTGTTTACTTGGGACTAAGTGGCTGAGGGACAGAGAGATTACCCCAGAGTCAGTAGGGGCCAGATAAACTTCTGACTACACAGATTATAAGAATATATATATATATATATATATATATATATATATATATATCCAGATATATCCTTGATAATTTTATTTGTGTGTGTGTGTGTGTGTGTGTGTGTGTGTGTGTGTGTGTGTGTGTGCTATAGATCAAACACAGGGCCTTATGAATGCTAAGCATGAATTCTACCACTGACATACACTGTTAGGCCTTGTTTTTATGAGGCAGGGTCTCACTATAAAAACCACCACATTGACCTCAAATTCACCATCCTCCCACCACAACTATGCCTGGCCCCCATAATATTTCTATAGACACCCAAAAAGCAGCCATCTAGCTAGAAAAATTAGGAAGTGAAATTCCACAGTAATATTCCTCAAATATCAAAGATGTACTTTCAGAATTCGCCAAAATATTGGTTTTCCTAATATCAGAAAACTGTAATGTGAAGGATATAAGTGAATGCATGATTGTACAGAAGTGTCTGCTGCATATCTCACAGCGCTTTGGTGTTAACAGTATTCTTATGCTTAGTGACTCTCCTTCTGTTCCACCCCAGGCAGAGCAAGGACTGAGGCATCCTTTATGCACAAGCCCTAAGTTTTTCAGGGGAAGTAACTCACAGAGTGACACACTCTCCTGTTTGTGAGATTGAAGATATCCAGAGCAAGCCAGCTCCTTCAGTTTAGGGTGAACCCTATACTTTACAGTCTTCCTGTCTTCCATTAAAAAATGATGAGGAACAGTTTTCTCTAAATAAGAAACAGAGACACCCCTCTTCTCTGATGTACAGGCAGAGCATTGTTCTGAAAAGCAGCCTTTTCACAGTAATCAGGCTTCACCACCTGGTGGCATAGATCTCCTTCTTGGTTACTTTTCAGTTGCCATGGAGAGACAACATGGCCAGGGCAACTAACAGGAGAAACAGTTGGTTGAGCTTACAGTTACAGAAGGTGAGTCCATGACGGAAGCATGGCAGCAAGCGGCAGACCTGGTTCTAAAGCAGTTGCTGGGAACTTTCATCCTGATCCTCATTCAGAAGACAAAGAGAGAGATATTTGGAATGGCATGGGCTTCTGAACCCTCAAAGCCCACTCCAAAACATCACCTCTAACAAGACCAAACAGTCTCACCAACTGGGACCCAAGCATTCAAATATATGATGAGCCTATGGGGATCCATTCTCATTCAGGACACCACAGTTCCTGAACTCTCAATAAACAATGTCTCCTGCCACATCCCTTCATTCTGCAAACTTTTGTGGAACACTAAGAACACACAAGGAACCAAATCAAAGCTGGAATCTGTGGTGGTATTGTGTTCCCCAAAATATTGTGCACCCTAATACACTTATCTGGGGTCAGAGAACAGAAAAGCCACAATATTAAACATAGAAGTTAGGCAGTGGTAGCACACGCCTTTAATCCTAACATTCCAGAGGCAGAAATCCATCTGTTCAAAGGATACAGCCAAGCATGGTGACTCACGCCTTTAATCCCAAAAAGCGAGCCTTTATTTTTTTATTTTACAATACTATTCAGTTCTACATAATAGCCACAGATTCCCTTGTTCTCTCCCTTCTTGCCCCCCTCCCCTTCCCCCCAGCACACCCCCCATTCCCACCTCCTCCAGATCAAGGTCTCCCCCGAGGACTGGGATCGACCTGATAGACTCAGTCCAGGCAGGTCCAGTTCCTTCCTCCCAGATTGAGCCAAGCGTCCCTGCATAAGTCCCAGGTTTCAAACAGCTATCTCAAGCTTGATCTGTTTGGGAGGCATCTAGGCAGTGGTACCAGGTCCTGGGCTCGTTGCAAAAAGCGAGCCTTTAATCCCAGGGAGTGATGGTAGAAAGCAGAAAGGTATATAAGGCGTGAGGACAAGAAACTAGAAGCATTTGGCTGGTTAAGCTTTCAGCCTTTGGAGCAGCACAGTTCATCTGAGATTCATTCTGGGTGAGGATTCAGAGTCTTCCAGTCTGAGGAAACAGGATCAGCTGAGGAACTGACAAGATGAGATAGCTGTGGCTTGTTCTGAGTCTGATCTACCAGCATTCACCCCAATAACTGGCCTCAGATTTGATTTTATTAATAAGACTCTTTAAGATTCCTGCTACAGGAATCTATAGATGTTGTAGCTTGGTTTTAGCTGTGTTGTTCTCCAGCCCTGGAAGACTGAAGGAAAACCTGGCATAGGAATCCCGCTCCTCTCTGCAGCTCCATTTTAAATTAGAGACCCAATTCAGGGGAAAAAAAAGTCCTTTTTTGGTCAACAGCTTGCCTCTTTTTATACTTCTACTGCACATAGTGTTGAAGGCCAAAATCTGTTGCTAAGACAATCAGGATGAAGGACTCTGCGGCAGGTGCCAATGAGCGGAAGCCACACCGCGGCTTCCAGTTTTCCACGGAGGGTTTTTCTAGCTGGTTAGGTAAGAAAGTGCAGTCAAAGGATGGGAGGTCATGTTCTGCCAAGTTTAAAATCGTCTCAGAATGTACTTCAGGGTTTGCCGTGTAGCTCAAACTTTTCAGCACCTAAGATGTTTTTCTTCTTGGAAATTGGAATATTTTATAGGCCACAAAGGATAGGAAGGCGAAGATGTGAATAGATGTGCTCCATAATATATTTTATAAACTAATAAGACACTTATCATATTAACTCTTTGTTTGGGGCTTGGGATATAGCTCGTTTGGCAGAGTGATCGCTAACATTTACAAAGCCATGGATTCCATGTCCAGCACTGTCCAAATTGTTTCTGGTCATGCACACTTGCAACCCTAAACAGGTTGTGGGATGTAGAAGCAGGATGATCAGAAGTTCAGCGCTATTCTCAACTACATAGTGAATTTGAGGCTAGCATGAGACACATGAGACCCTATCTCAAAAATAGTAAATGAAATAAATAAATTCTATTTAAATTGACATTTTAAAATTCTACATATTGAGAGGGACCTAAGTGTTCTTTCTGTACATACAATGTAATGTCAGATCAAGATCATCATGTCTAAAAATTTGCATTTCTTCATAGTGAAAATATTTAAGCTTTATCTATTATCATTATGCAACAGGACACCAAAACTTCTTTCTCTTGCTTTTTCTGTCATGGTCAGTTTGTCTTTTGCATTTTCTTGAGACACGATAAAATTGTCATAATAATCATTATCTCAAAGTAGCAGTTGGTATTCTTATTGGAATAGTATGTATAAATATTGTTAAAATTTTCTCTTCGTCTTATATTTTTCCCAATCTTCTTTTTTCTATTTCCTTTCACTTATTTAAAGTTAATTCTCCACTTTTTCCCATCTATTTACCATTTCTACATTTATCACCAAAATAATATTTAACTTCATAAAACAACTTCACTATTAGTGGCCATTTTGTGTTTTGTGGTCTTTTGATGTATCAGTAGGCTTTGATGAATGTAAAGGTATTTTCTATGTCTTTCATGGTTTGAATATGTTGCTGGCACAACAGCTTGTTTTTTCCTCTCTGAGTGGTACTAGGGATTGAGTCTCAGTAGGAAGCTGCTCACTGAAAAGATTCACAAATTAAAAATGGAAATTATAAAGAAATAAAAAGATATAAAAATATGAGACAAGGAATACAAAAACATTAAAGAAAGGCCAGGCAAAATGATTCCTGCAGAAGATAAGTCCTCAGCAACAGACTTCACAGATACATTGAAGGTCTCAATAGTTCAAACAAAAGTTTCCAGTGACCCCAAAGTTGACCCCAGAAGCAAATGGGAAAATTAATCCAGGACGGATGTAGTAGGGGAAAACTAGCAATACAGAAAAAAGTCACCAATGTCACTGGGTGGCAAAATCAATAATGAGGGTGGTAAAAGTTAACAAAATGGAAGAGCATAAACAGACATGATCAAAGAAGAATTTCCCCACGCTATATTACAGTCAAGATGACATCAGCATTTCTGAAACTGTGAAAGGTGATGCTTTTGTATATGTGAGTATGTGCATTTGTGTTTATGTATGTGGTGTTTATAAGAAGCACAAATGGGTGATTTGGGATGAGCCTTGAAGTATATCCATGTTTACCTTTAAATTTTAGTGTTCTCAACCTCTTCAATGGAAAACACACTTGATAAAGCATGATAAACCCTTATGTTTCTTAGTCTACCTGTTCTTGTAAGTTAAACATTTCAAAGAGAATGGCTCATGACTAAATGAAAACATATATCTTATTGTTATATTCCATAATTTTACTAAATAGTGATGTCTTATTTGAGACCAAAAGAGAGAGAGAAAAACATTGAAAAGTGGTAGTTTTCAAACTTGACAAATCAATGACATTTTCATAACATACTTTTCAAATACATATTTTTGTATTCTAGATCATGCAAAGAAAAACATAAGTAAAACCAACATCATATTTTTCAGAGCAAGTATTAGCTTACAATTCTAAAAATAGAATACTGCTTTTCTGTCTTCATGTCACTTATTTCTGTCTACAGAAAAACATAGATGTTTCCCTTGCCTAACTCTAAAACAGAATTTAAGTGATTCTTTAGCAGTCACTATTCAATGTGCCCTGTGTTTGATATTAATGATATTTTAATGGGAATCTAGAGTAAAACTGTCAAGAGCAATGAATATGGCTAAGGAAAACTTGTCTAGGAGAAAGCAATGGGTCTGTGACAAGGTTTCACTCTGAATATTGAGAATTTATTCATGAAAGAAGAATGATGGGGGACTAGAGAGATGGGGCACTTGGGTAAAGGTGTCTACTGCCATAATATGACAACCTGAGTTTCCTCCCTGGGCCCCATGATAGATGAACTGATTTCTTCAGAATTTTTGTTTGAATGTATGTCATGGCACATGCCAACCTCCCTGCATACATACATGCGCGCGCACACACACACACACACACACACACACACACACACACACACACACACATCCAACACATACAAACATAATAAATGTTAGAGATTCTCTGTCTTGGTTCATATCCCCCACCCCAGGGGTTAGCATACTATGCTGTTATGGAAGGTGCTATTTCCAGGTCTTTTAAACTCCAGGACTGATAAACTAATATTGACAATGTACCACACTGCTAGTAAATGGTATTGGCAGTAAATTGCTAACACACCTCAGATGAAAATGTGTGCCTCTTAGTGTTGTTCTAGCCCTAAAATAAGTTCAAACATATTTGCATATTGTCAAGAAATTCATTAACCTTTTCTGATTTCAGATAGAGCTGTATGAAGTATGCCTACCTATTAGAAACCGTAGGAACAAATATAAATTGGATCACTTGGATATTTAGGTCTCTAGTCTTGTCATATTGAAAAATAAGTAGCACTGCAGGAATTCCAATACCATGTCTCACCACTTGATGCAGAAGGCATTTTGATCCATAATTAAATCTGTGCTCTTTCTTGCTAAGAGAATTGAAATATCCTACGGTGTTTTATATGAAGTTTTGACATTATCTTTCCATTTAGAATCATGTTATGACAGTTTACAATTTTCCTTCTAAAAGGGCACAAAAAAACACATCACACACTAATTGAGGACCTGCCAGTTCAGGCATTAATCAGATCTCTTTTGGCCAAATGTAGCTTATGGTTATACTAGATGCATATGTGAAATAACTCAGTTACTTCCAGCAATAATGAAATATCCATTGTGCTGTCATACATATTTCTAGTAATAAAAGTTCTTTCTCTCCTCCTTTATCCTTCCTCCTCTTTTTTCTCCTCCTATAACAAAATAGCCTGAGCTCTCAGATCAACTGACTGGATGGCTGTCTACTTAGATATATTAACATCTAACAGAATGCTTGAGCATAAGGGGAAATAAAAGTCCAGTAACTTCTACTAGCTTGAAACCAAACTCAATGTCACAGCTGACACAGAGAAGGAACAGAAACGTTACCCCATGTGCTTGAATCCTGTTTTTACACATGCAATCATTTCCACCTATTGTTACAAGTGAACTAAGTCAAATCACTTTCTTGTTTTTCTTTTTTTTTTCCAACTTTTCAACAAATGCTCTACTCCAGGTTACCATGTGACAACTATTGCAAGAAGTGAGTTGAGGTTAAAACGGAAGCAAATCAAACTCAGTCATTAGCCTTATAGAGTATGTATAGGTCATTGAAGGGGTGTCAAATAATTACTTGGATGAAAATTGCAAACTAGTGCATGCCTTATAAGGAAAAGAGTGGCACAGAACAAAAGCTTTTCTGGAGATGTGAGCTTTGAGAACCTAAGGTCTTAAGTATGTGATTTTGCTCACTGGGTCAGCATAGACACATGAGGCTGCATTCTGAGTAGAGCCTAGGCTGTGTATATACATATATACATTTCAAATCACAAAGAGCAGGAGGAGATGGAGAAAGGAAAGGGGCAGACACTGTCAAACTTTAGAAAGAGGAAACTACTGATTTTCTGTTAATTTCAGGAACATTTCATGGACACAGGTCTTGGAAGAAGGAATGGTTCTTCCAGTTTAATAAGTTAGCTGTGTCAACATGAGCAAACATAAGAACATTGACAGGTCCATAAGAAAAGAGATAGTAGATGGCTATGAAAACTAATATCATCAATGTGTAAATTTTGACATAGCTCAGTTCCTCTTGATTCTGAGTTCTGTCACATGGCTATGTTGCTGTGTTGATTTTCAGAACCACTGATCTATATACTCTGCCCCCCACCTTCAGCTCTCTGCCCCATCCTTGAATGTCATCACAGTATCAGCATCTTTACTTAGGCACGTCAATCACTTTTCCACTGAATCGCTGCATAAAAACATTTAAACCTCTGGAGAAAACTAACAAAACACTGTGGAGACAAAAGTTAACATGAGATATCCAGAGCATCTTTCCAGTCCCTCTGAACAAGATCTAGTTAGAAGCAGTACTCCCTGGAACAGAACCCAGCCCCACCCAACTAACAAAAGGGAGATTTGAGCTGGAGAGGTTTATTCAGTCCTGACTCACACAAGGCAGCATATGTAATACAATACAACTCACTTTACTATAAAAATTATTAAGCAGTGAAGGAAAGTAAGTTAAAAATAATAAACCTGAAGATACAGTAGCAGTTCATTCCCCCAGATATAAACAGGGTTTGTTCTAAAGTTCTTGAAGAAAATAAAATGTTCAGTTGTTGATTCCATTTGCTTCTGGAGAATTCCGAGTTGGAGCTTCCTCCTGTGTAGATGTCAGGGGGTAGGTGCTTCTCTCTTTAGCCGCAGACACAAGCCCAGGAGCAGTTCCCTGGGTTTCACTGCAGGGTTTCTTACTCAGGGCTGTTGCTGTCCTCCAATTGGTCTCATTTCTACTAGAGTGCTGTGATTATGCTTTTTGTGATTGATTTATCCGGGAAAGGTTATATGATATGGCTTTAAAATGAGGTTTGTGCCAAGGCTCTATATTTAGTTTATGTATCCTGTGCCTATAAAGGATAGGAGTAACATCCATGTGTACATAAGCATCCAACGGTCGGCTCATATGGCCATAGTCTATACTTACTATTATAGGGTTCTAATAGTTAACAATAAAGAATAACACCTTAGGTGCAGAAATTGAAGTTATTCGGGGATCTTTGAAAGTTTCCATGAGATGTGATATTCTTGGGTCTTGACTCTTATGAGGACTGGTTGTGGTGGGAGCATTGAGCTTTTGGGATGATAGGCAATGCTTCACAAAATTCCTTAATTACTGCCTCAGGGACTGGGTTCCTCAAACCACAGTAGCTGAAGTCAGATGCAGTCCAGTGTTGCTTTGTTAGAACAGTTCCTTTATCTGAAGCCAACTTAAACCCAAGTAATAGTGTATGGATCAGTCAGGGATGTGTATCAGTGGCAAGCAACTGCTTAGTGTGAATGAATCCTTGGGTTCAATCCCCTGTAAAACACACACACACACACACACACACACACACACACACACACACACAGAGTAAACATGTAATGAATAACACTATTTGCAGGTATTGCAAATATTCTAAATGACCTAAAAAGAAATACATTGGGCTCATGTCCATGTGCTTTATTTGCTGTTCTCACAGAGTTTTGGATCTGATCACACTCCAAAGCTGAGTAATTTGATTTGACTAAGGTGCTCCATCAATCTACCTTTGGGACCCTCTTGAGCCATTTTCCTTTTATGTATAGTGATAGCTTGTCTTTTGAAAGACTCTACCTTAGCATAACAATAAAGACTAAACAACCATGCAAGTACTACCGAAGGTCAGTTAGGTGAGATGGACAGTCTCATCTTTTCCATGTGTTCTTTTAGAAATCTGTGCTTTATTGGAATTGGTCTAAGACCCCCACCAATACCCAGGAATTAGTTGTCTGTACTGAATTTTGGATATTTTGGAAAATAAAGGTGGGTTTTAATATAGTTTTAATTTTTCATAGTTTTTTGAGAATCCCATATAATATATTTTGAGCATATTCTCCTCTTCCTCAATCTCTTCAATAGGGCATCCTATTCCATACCCATCCAAATTTGTATATTTTTTTTAATCCATCAAGCACCATTAATGCTAACTGTATAATCTTAAATGGGAAGCCATCCATGGATTGTGTTAAACCTACAAGGAATCACATTATTAAAGGAAGCTACAACTTTTTATCCTGGCAGTGGTCAATTACCAATAACTCCTAATTGTTAGAGTTAGGACTTCATACTGAGATTTTGTTTGGCTTGAACTTGTGCAGTTCTTATACATACTATTATAACCACTATGTGTTCATATGTACAACTGTTCTAATGTTTCTAAAGAACACCATTTCCTTATAGTAGTCTGCTGTGAGATGTCTACACTGTAGATATGTGTTGCTCCAATTGGTTGATAAATAAAGCCATTTGACCTATGGCAAGTCAGGTTATAGCTAGGCGGGAAATTGAAGGGAGAGACAGGAAGAAGAAAGGCAGAGAGGAGAGACGCCATCCCGCCATCAAGGGAGCAGCATGTAACAACACACAGGTAAAGCCATGGAACGCATGGCAACATATAGATTAATAGAAATGGGCTGAATTTAGTTATAAGAACTAGCTAGCAAGAAGCTTAAGACATAGGCCACGGCCATGCAGTTCATAATTAATATAAGCCTCTGAATGATTATTTTATAAGCAGCTAAAAGACCACATGGCCAGGTGGTACTGGAGAAACCTTCCAACCATAGTCATCCACCACCTCTGGTTCTTACACTCTTTCTATCCCTTCTCTGCAATAACTCCTGAGCCTTTTGGGGGGTGTATGTGATGCACATGTTCTATTTAGGGCTGAGCACTACACCATCACTCATTATTCTCTGTACCTTGGCCTGTTGTGAAATTCTGTATTAATCGCAATCTTCTGCAAAAAGAAGCTTTCTAATGATGGTTGAATCGTTATTGTCAATAAAGAAATGCCATAATCTGAGGGTATAATGTGTACCCAGTAGGAATCAGTTAATACTATGTCCCATTAGTAAATTACTAGGAGTAGGATCTTTCCTAGGGCCTACTACCTATCTAGCCATAGGTTCTTTATTTAGCCAACTATGCTAGGTATGGGTCCCACCTTGTGAAGTGGGCCTTAAATCCCATCAAAGAGTAGTTGGTTACTCCCGTGACATTTGGGCCAACATTGCACCAGTGTGTCTCTCTTGCCAGGTAGGTCATTATTTTAGTTTGCAGAGACCATAACTGGTTAAGATTGATGATTACGTTTCTTCTCCAGTAGTGTGCACAGCACTTTCTAATGCTATGAAAGCTAGCTGGTAGGGATGATGCTACTAAGTCAATACCAGCTGATTTTCCCATAGTCTGTGATTCAAGTATGTGGTATCTTCAGCAATATGGTCCTACATTCAAATTCAGAAGGATAACCAAGAACAGTGGCAATAGTGTGTAATATTTGGGAGTCTGTGGGACCTTTACCAGCCAAAAATTCTAGAGGTACACATTTCTGATGTTGGGTTGCTTTTTTTTTTTTTTATCTGTTTGTCTGTGTTATCTAGTAGTATTGCTGCCCCATTGTCATGTAATGCCAACAATCCCACAATCTAACAATAAGCTCTTTTATATGTTCATATTTTAGAAAGATTCTGCAGTAGCAGTTCTTCATATGACTTTTTAAAAAACCTTTTTAGCATTTGTTATCCCTCCCAATGTCCCATTCTTTACTCTGCCTCTACCCCCATTCATTTAATCCTTCCTGTCCCCTTATTATCCTTTTCTCCTTTATATCACTGTGAAAATTAGAATCTTTGCTTCATGAAATTGCTTTATATGGTTGCCCTGTTTAATTAGAATGCATCAGTACCAATAAAAAAATAATGTTTCTACAAAAGCACATCAAAAATCCTGCACCTCCACAAAATCATCTCTATGTATATAACTGTTCTCTTCAGCTAATCAGCCAGTGTTTGTAATGCTTATAGTAGTGGCAACCTGTACATAATTAGCAGTTTGCAATGATTTTGACCTGAGTCTTAGTAGACTCTAACTGTAGATCCACTTTTACAGCTTCCTTGTTCAGTTCTTAAATAGAGAATACTCATTAACAAATCACAATTTTGTTTTTCTACAGAGAGGACAGTTCCCAAATAAGATACAACAGCCAAGAGGTTCTCTCTCCTATGGGAAAAGAAGACCAGTAACAAAATTCAAGTTTTTCAGCAATGATTAGAAATATGTGCAATAAGATAAAAGATTTATTTCTTTTACAGCTTTATTGTGGAATAAGTGAAATACAAAAAACTACGTTTAATGTATCAAATTCGATGATATTGGACACATGAGTTTACACCTGTGATATCATCATCACAACCAAGGTAACACTTCCATGTGCATGAGAAGGTACTTCAAAGGAAGTAAGGCTAGTAATAGCAAAACGTGAGAGACTTTCAGTCCAAACAAAGGACTGAATAATTTCGGGGATCATGAAGTTAAGTAGAAATCCCCAAAGGAAGGCCTCAGGAGCCTCATTTGACCTTGAACTTCTGTCACTGTGTGCAAAGATAATGACAGTCTTTTGTAGGAAGTCAATGGGGATATATAATAAGCACTGAGTTTCCGCTGCCTGTTTCTTCGAAAAGTTAGAATCCACAAAACTTATTGCAATGTACAAATACAAATATTTATGATCATTGGTAAGTTCTTTAGGTTGTAAAAGATGTTCTCCAGAGATTTTTATAATGTAAGGGTTCAGTAGTGTCAGCTTTCATTAGCTGGTAGAAGGGAAAGTTGGTCCAGAAAAATCAGAATCCAATGTCTGTGATATCCTGTGGGAACAAGAGACCTTTTAAGTTGTCCTTTGGTAATTGGACAGGAAAGTCATGAATAGCATACCTTCTTTGTGAAGAAAGGGATTCTTAATTTTTGTTTGATGTCATGGCCAAGGAAACACATTCAGGCCTGATGAAATTGCAATTTATCTGCAGAACTTTGTGTCCCCATGCACTAACACTGCCAGCAAGAGGAAGAAATCAATTCTGCAAGACTCTCAATCTGAAGAACAAACAGAAAGCCATCCACATAACGAACAAAAGTGAAGTCCCTGGGAAACTGGATGTGGCTGATGGCTCTGATAAGATGAGCATTTTCAAGCAGTTAAAGGATGCTTCTGTAAATTCTTTATCATAACTGGCTGCACACATTGTTGATTTTCCCAAGTGTATGCAAGGAGATCTGGGAAGTATGGGAGTAAGGATATATTCAATAATGTTGAGCATGGATCTAGCTCTGAAAGCAGGCAATGGCCTTGAGGAATGAAAACAAGATATCAAAGCCGGTATGCCAAGGAAGCAAGAAAGTAAGGTCTTGTTAATGGGCTTTAAATCTTGTACGAAGTGGTAACCACACCAATTTGTCTTTGTGACAGACAGAGTAGGGAAGCAATAATGGCTAGTACAGGAATAATAAATATTCTCTGGATGTGTAGGTATAATGGCTTGTCCTGCTATGGCCTCCTCTCTTCAGTAGGTACTGGAGAGTTGCAACAAGAACATCGCCAGATTTACTCAGAGAGCTAAAGATTTGACTTTTATGTATTGTACATCTGAGCCCTCTTTGGTCAAGAGGCTCTCAAGGCTGATTTAAAGTTGGGAATGCCTATAAAAAAGATACCATGAAGAAGGAATAAAGTTGGGATGTTACTAGGTTGTAAGCTAGAAATTCTTCTACTCTTAGAGTTTCAGAAACACTCCCTCTGAACCACATTAAATAATAGCACCCATTTACCATATAAGTATCCTCACAATAGATTTACCATCTGGTGTCTAGCCTGAGCCCCTCACCCCACAGACGATGTTTACTCATTGCTATAACCACCACTTTTACTAGGTATAATTTGCAGAAGACAGATATCACTGAACTTTATCATGAAGGTGGTGGCCCTAATGCCACTGACTAATGGCTTTTTTAACAAATTTGTCTCTGTGTATGTGTTCCAGACTCATGGTTAAGGCAGGTACTAAAGGAGCCAGTAGGACCAACTCCCAAAGCAGATACTTGCTTCTTTGTAGAGAAAAGGCCTTATCATCATCTCCAACTAAGATTCAATAGGGAGGATTGGACATCTCTGCAAACTCAACATCATAGTGTCTGTACAGACAATATGTTTAAAGGCATCCATCCAGTTAGACCTTCCTTCTGTTACGGGACTTTTTTTTATTTTCATAAACCTAGTCTTGATCTTAGTGTTACAAAATTGATTAGAGTGATCCTCCAGATGTGTGAAAAAAATCTGAGACATTGACAATAAAATCTTTAAGATACTATTGTACTGACTGCCTTTCTACTGAAGGAGGAATTAATGCTCTGTAAACCACAGCAGAGGCTCTTTGCCTTTTGCAATCAGCTATTACCTACTTATCATGATCCACAGTTCCTCAATATGCTTCAACATAATATATAATTACCGCAAGTCGGACTCTGCTGATTCTGCCTGTGTTTGTGAGTGTGAGCCATGCCCCCACACCTTTCATGTGACTGTGTTATTTTATCTCTATGTTGTGACTATACTATGACAAAGTGGCAATTACCTCACATGACGCTATGCTCTCCATCAGCTCATTATAGAGTGACTCATGCCAAATCTTCAAATTTCTTCTGGGTTTCTAGCTGACTCTTACATCCATTGGTCCTGTCCAAAAACTTAAAAGTGTTGGTTTGGGATGTGCTAGAATTGTACTGAAGAAAAGAGAAGGAGACAGTGAGAAGAGCTTTCAGGTTATATATTCAAATCTCATACCCATAGAATGACAAAGGAAAGAGGGATCATGGTGCATTAAGAATGAAGGAGGATAGAAATGTCCAAAAGAGTTCTGCAAACATAAAGGAGCATTCGTATCATCAGCCTAGCTTTTTTTTTTTTTTTTTGGTTTTTCGAGACAGGGTTTCTCTGTGTAGCTTTGTGCCTTTCCTGGAACTCACTTCGTAGCCCAGGCTGGCCTCGAACTCACAAAGATCCGGCTGCCTCTGCCTCCCGAGTGCTGGGATTAAAGGCGAGCGCCGCCGCCACCACCACCCGGCCCAGCCTAGCTTTTTGTGAGAAGGAAGCTCTTATAATTTCCATCAAAGTTAGGCATTGGCTTAGAATAACCTTGGAAGGGGAACAAGGCTTTGACATCAAAATGAGGTTGGATTCTGAGAAGGAATCATCTGAGGTCAGTATTATTATGCCACAGAGAGGTGTGTTTTCATGGATGTCTTAGTGTTTACTCTATATAAGTATCTATCTATATTTGACTCATGAAATACATTTAACAAATGCAGAAATATAAAACCCATAGGAAGGTGCTTAGTCTTACTGCAACTTGATATGCTGTGTTTTTGACACTAATGAGAGACCTGCTTTTTCCTAAACAGAAATGGAGGATTAGATTGGGGGCGGGGGACAGAGCAGGGAGTTGGGAAGAGGGACTGAATCAACCTTGAATGCAACTGTAAATTATTGCAAATCAAAACTGAAAACTTCACGTCAGATTTATCTCAGGGAAAGTAAAACAGTAAATATTCCTAGAATTATTCAGCAGATACTCAAAGAAACTGTCTACAATTAAACTTTACTTCCAATAGGGTCATGCTGAAAATGAAAGAATGTAGTTATAGCATTAGTTTGACATACCTGCATGCTAGCTCTTTTGACATTAATTGAAAAGAGCACTATATTAGCTGAAGTTCACATTTCTGAGACTGTGAGTGCACTTACTAAATGTTCATTTGAGAATTACCTTTTGATGTATTTTTAACCTGCATTTCCAACCCCTGGGAAAACAAAGATATCTTCCTCTAGACCTAATACAGTAGGAGGCAAGACACAATGAGTCAAACAAGACTTTGGGAAGACATAAGTTTATATTTGAACTCAACCCATGACTTATACCTTACAGAAGCAGTTGTTCCTGGGAAACCTTGGGCTCTTACAATGCAGATGCAAATGTGGTAGCTGATCTCATCAGATACAAATGTTTCCTGTCTGTGTGACAGCTGCCACTGCCTGATTAGATTCTTCTAAGGAAGATTATGTGTAGACTGCAATCACAGTGGCTATGAGGGAGGAGATCTAAACATTCATTCCACAAAGAAATGGTAAATATCTGATGTTATAGATATGCTCATTAGGTTGACTTGATCGGTCTATTATGTATGTGTGTGCTGAAGCATTACCTCATACTCTAGACACATTCACAGTTATTATTTGCCAGCTAAGTATGAAATAAAAAATTTTGAAAAAAGCAGTTAAGTGACAGTTCAGAAATGTGACAATAGTAATAAAAATGAATTACAGGAAATTACTAATCAGCAAAGTTACAGACCAATTAACATGAAGTGAGTAATTCCAAGGAGTTTTCAATATATTTAAATTGAAATATAACTATATCATTCACCTCTCTGTCCCCACCTCCAGTCCTTCTCAGCTACACTCCCTCCAACACCCCCATGCCTTTACTCTCAAGTTGATAGCCTCTCTTTCCTTTTATTATTATTTCTACACATATGTGTGCCCAAACACTTATAAATATAAGTATTTTCTCTCTTACAAAAAGGTAACTGCAATTTTCAACACAGGTATTTTTAAAATTGGGAGAGTGTACCGGCTGGTTTTGTGTGTCAACTTGGCACAAGCTAGAGTCATCAGAGGAAGGAGCCTCAGTTGAGGAAATGTCTCCATGAGATCCAGCTGTAAGGCATTTTCTCATTTTATTGGTCAAGGTGAGGGGGCTTAGCCCATGGTTGGTGGTGCTGTCCCTGGGCTTGTGGTCCTGGGTTCTACAAGAAAGTAGGTTGAGCAAGCCATGGGAAGCAGCAGTAAGCAGCTCCCTTCCATAGCCTCTGCATCAGCCCCAGTCTCTGGGATCCTGCCCTGTTTGAGTTCCTGTCCTGACAGTAATGCTGAAGTATAAGCCAAATAAACCCTTTCCTCCCCAACTTGCTTCTTGGTCATGGTATTTCATTGCAGCATTAGAAACCCCAACTAAGACAGAGAGTCACCCAGCAAATGCATGAAACAAGGCTTTTCTTTAATGCATTATCACTCTCATAATCCCTTAAATGTCTCTTTATACAAATGGGTTAATTCATGCGTTCATTCATTCATTCACACTTCTATATTCTGTTAGTCTCCAACTCATGTAAGTATTCCTGAGTAATTTCCACTTCATTTGCTGCAAAGGCAATGGTTTCTGTGGTGCTTCTCATAAAAGAATGTGGGCAAATGATGAAAAAAATCTTTGAAACAATGAAATAGGTACTATTTTGCTTTGTTTTCTATGGCTCCATCAAAAACATCAATATGTGCTATGATTTCAGGTTTGGCATTTTGGCTTTATAGAATAACAACAGATTTGAAATGCTTTGCTAGATGAGTTGTCTACAAATAACCGATAAAATGTGGTGTCTGTCAACAATGTACATGCATGAACATTTAATGCCTAACTCTCTGTTCTATGAGCACTGAAGGACTATGGTCAAGGTCAAAAGAATAAATCCAAACCAAATGAAAAAAAAAAATGTTTCCAAAATCCATATGTACCAAGAACCTCTAAAAGTCCCCAGGATACAAAGAGCACTTTCTAGTTGGTCTTTGTATTTTCTCTGTTCCTGGCTGTTCAGACACATGCCCAAGCAATTCAATATCATCACAGGCTACTCACCTCCTCATTTCAACCTTTCAAATAGTTTGTACCAGGAAATCACAAGGGCCCTGATCATCACTCTCAAAAGAGCGAATCATTCTGCTACCACATCAAAAGCATTTGAATAGTTCTGCTAGTTACCGGGAAGGTGAAAGCTAAAATGTTGAAACTGCTGTATTATTATTTTGAAGTGAAATAGCAGTCTCGTCAGCTCAATTGGCATAGAACTGTACATGCCCAGAAAGCCAAAGTCTCGGCCTTACACAACACCTTGTATCTTACACTTGATTAGTGTTTATTTTTCATGTGCTAATCTCCCCCATGCCCCTGTTCTTCATTCAGAAACAATAGAAAAGTCATGTGAAGCTAGTTTTAACTCGTGTGAATTCCCACAGTCTGCAAGTAGAGACAGTGATCCTTTTGATTAAGTGAGTGCCTTAAACATCAGAGGCTTGAAGATCAACTCCTGCACTGAGACTCGATTTTCATGAGAAACTCTGTTTTAATTTTAGTGTTTATATGCAATGGGACAGAATCGCAGTGGTTAACAGGTGTACAGACTTAATTTTCTGACAATGGAAGTATAAAATGGTTCTCAACTTTGACATCAATGGGACTTTAAAATCTGCCCAGTACCACATATGTAGAATAGCAAGACCCCTCTCAGATAAATAGAAAAGGATCATAGATCATGAAGCCTTTGCATGGACCATAAGGTCCTGCATGGTTGGTCTGTCTTCCCTTCAGTGCTTAACAGTTTCTAACCACAAGGTTCTAGAGTAAATGCTCGAGTGTGGTAAGTCATGGATATCTCTTTCTGAACGTATGACTGGCTTTGCAACATGAAAACACATTTCTCTGCGGTTGTTAAATACTCTGCTCCGCTGTGTTTGTTTTCTCAGTGATGACCCTTTTAAAGAATCCACATTCCTGTAATACACAGTGATCGTCTTTTTCATTTTTTAAAACTTTTAATTCTTAAAAAATAAAGTGACATTATTTTCTTTCATTGTATTGCGGTCCTATTACTATTTTCCTCATTCTCTATCCTTTTGTTACCATAGACCAGGGTCTCATTGAACCTATGATATTTATCATTCTTTCTTCCATGTTTACATTTATAATTCACTTTGGGATCTTTACATGTCATGTAAACGTTTCAAGTATTTTCTTCCTAGTGTGAATACTAGTTTCCTTTTTTTTTTCAATTGGTCATACTTGATTTATAGATAAGTAATTGAATTTCGTCTGTTGATCATACATTCTACAGCCATATTGAATTCACTGCAACTAAAAAGCTTTAAGTAGATTCTATAAGATTACCTATTATCGAAAGTATGGCTAATTTGAATAGAGGTACTTAGATTCTTTCCTTAAATCGTGCTCTAGGTTACTTTTAATGTTTATAATTGAAATAGAGTAACTTCCCTTTTCCCACTCTCATTCTCCGCTCCAGGCCCTCCTAGATACCTTCTCTTGAGCTGCTTCCATGCCTGATCCTCTCAAGTTGATTGCTATACTCTATTGAGTGTGGTGATATTTTGTTTGTGATCTAACAAATAAAGCTTGCCTGAAGATCAGAGTGTGGAGCCACTAGTTAGCCATAAAGGCAGTGGTGGCACACACCTTTAATCCCAGCACTTGGGATCTCATGCCTTTGCTCCCAGTACTTGGGAGGCACACAGGCCTTTAATCTCAGCACTAGGGAAGATGAGACAGTAAGTGATATGCTGGGTGGAGAAAAGGGATATAAGGTAGAAGGAGACAGGAGTTCAGTCCTTTTCTGCCTGAGGATTCAAGTAGAGGAAGTAAGAAATCTCTCTGGTGTCTGGCTCCTTTATCTCTCTCTGTGATCTTTCAGCATTTATCCCAATATCTGGCCCTGGGTTTTTATTAAGACCAATTAGGATTCTTGCTACAGTTGAGTCTGTTTTGTTGTTTGGATATATGTGGGCTGTCCTGTGTCGAACCTCTACTTTAGCAGCAAATAAAAGTGCCAAGATTAGTGACTTTTCTGTATTTTGTTTAACACATGGATAAACTTAGTTCAGAATAAATAGGTGACCTACAAATCTTTAAAAAAATGCACCAATTTTTTTCTTTATTAAGATTTTTTTTATTCATTCTACATACCAACCACAGATCCCCCTCTCATCCCTCCTCCTACTCATCCCCAGCATCCCCAACAACCCACCCACCATCACCTCCTCATGGGGAGTCAGCAAAGTGGGGTACATTCAGTTGAGTCAGGTCTAAGCCTCTCCCTTGTGCATTAAGGTTGTGCAAGGTGTCCCACCATAGGTAGTTGGCTCCAAAATGCCAGCTCATGCACCACGGATAGATCCTGATCCCACTGCCAGGGGCCCCTTAAACAAATCAAGCTCCACAACTGTCTTGCTTATACAGAGGGCCTAGTCCAATCCCATGCAGGTTCCACAGCTGTTGATCTAAAGTTGGTGAGTTCCTACTAACTTGGTCTGGCTGTCTCTGTAAATTTTTCCCATCATGATCTTGATGCCCCTAGCTCATAAAATTCCTCTTCCCTCTCTTCAGCTGGAATCCTGGAGCTCCACCTGGTACTTGGCTGTGGATCTCTGTATCTGCTTCCGTCAGTTACTGGATGAAGGCTCTATGATGACAATTAGAGTATTCACCAATCTGATTACCACACCGGGGTAGGCCAGCTCAGGCACCCTCTCCACTATTGCTAGCAGTCTAAGTTGGAGTCATCCTTGTGGATTCCTGGGAACTTCCCTAGCACAAGGTTTCTCCATGTCCCAATGATGTCTCCCTCTATCAAGATATTTCTTTCATTGTTCTCCCATTCCTTCCCTGTTCCAGCTCAACCATTCCATTTCCTTATATTCTCATCCCCATTCCTTACCCTCTATTCCCCCCAACAGCCCCTAGTTTACTCAAGAGATCTCATCTGTTTTGCCTTCACATGGCAATCTATGCATACCTCTTGGGGTCCTCCTTGTTAGCTAACTTCTCTGGAGCTATGAGTTGCTGTCTGGTTATCCTTTGCTTGACATCTAGTATCCACTTATTAGTGAGCACATACCATGTCTGTCTTTCTGAGTCTAGGTTACCTCACTCAGAATGATATTTACTAGTTCCATCCATTTGCCTGCAAATTTCATGATGTCATTGTGTTTTACTGTTGAGTAGTACTCCATTGTGTATATGTACCATATTTTCTTTATCCATTCTTTGGTTGAGGAGCATCTAGGTTGTTTCCAGGTTTTAGCTATTACAAATAAGGCTGCTATGAACATAGTTGAAGCAAGTGTCCTTGTGGTATGATTGGGCATTCCTTGGGTATATGCCCAAGAGTGGGTCTTGAGGTAGATTGATTTCCAATTTTCTGAGAAACCATCATACTGATTCCAAAGTGGCTGTATAAGAAATCCAAAGTTTGCACTACTAACAAATCCAAAGTTTGCACTCCCACCAACAATAGAGGAGTGTTCTCCTTGCTCTGCATCCTCTCCAACATAAGCTGTCATCAGTGCTTTTGAGCTTAGCCATTCTGATAGATGTAAAATGGTATCTTACAGTTGTTTTGATTTATATATGCACCATTTCTAAGTTAATAAAACTTCATTCCAAAAAATATCTTTCCTAATGATATTCTTCCATACTCATAGACTGGTGCCTTATCTAGTCGTCATCAGAGAAGCTATCTTCAGCAGCAGATAGGAGCAGGTGCAGAGCCACACAACCACTCATCATGCAGAGAGAGTCCAAACTGGAGGTCTCCATAGTTATATTTTCTAAGACCACATATTTTCAAAGGGAGTGTTGATTGGTTTAAAATTTTGTCACAAAGCAAAACTTAGCTGATGATTATATATCTATCAAAGGGGATACAACAATGCTTCTTACCTTATTAGTCTATTCTTCTGTAAATAACCAAGCCAGATATGCCTCAGTGATGAATTCCAACTTGGAAATAAATTAAACACCTTGTAATGTAAGAATAAAGACTTCTACCTTGGATGTAGTCTTGTTGTAGTGTCCAGAACTTTCCTTCTACCTTCCTTTGTGACTGATTCTTCCTCCCCCACCCCCTCACAAAAAAACTGAAATTCTAAATACTTTTAAGGCTAAAAAGAAACCCAAAAGCTTCAGTCATCTAAGTAGTTTATTGTTTATTATCAATCCAAGCTGACATTAACATAAACTTGGGGGAAAACCCCTGAGGATGTATTAAAGGATATCAGAGATGGTGCATGGATGAGACTCATCAACAGGAATCCTTCAAGTAAATCTGTCTGCTGCTTAGTTCTGGCAAGACATTTCTGTTTCTCATGCAGGTCCTAATTTTAATGTCATATCTCACAGAGATCTGATCAGAAGAATCCCAGTGCAGCTCCTCCACTGTCCAGGCCACTCATTAATACCCAAGCTTGTCCTCCTTGCATCAGTTTCTACCTTAACATTCATTATGTATTTATCTGTTTTCTGTTTATTCTACTCCTCTGGAAGACTATCCTTTATCTTCATCTCTACATCTAGGGGCATGGATCACTGGCAGTGGACAGGTATTCATTCAATGATAAAAAGATGCTCCTGAGCTTAAGACGGGGTTATGTCCTGATGTGCTCCTGGTAAGTGGAAAACATCCTACATATAAAATAAGTACGATACCTAACCTACTGATTACTACAGCTCAGCAATCCACTACACTAGGAAGCACTAGCTGGCTACTCTAATGACCTTGAGGCTGATCGAACTGCAGCCCATCATTGGGACAGGCAACTATAGCATATTTCTAGCCAGAGAAAGATTGAAATTAAAAATCCAGTGCACAGTTTCTGCTGAGTGTATTTTCATTCTGCACCATCATTAAGATGAAAAAAAAAATCAAATGATCATGACATGGGGACTGTTTTTATACAACACGAAAGAAAATATGAAGCATTATTTCCAGCTATATAATTAGGAAATTGGAAGATGGAGGAATAATCAGGATGAAAAGTTCTAGCCTAGTACTTCTACAGCAAAAAAATATTATTGCAAGGATTACACCTTGAAACCCAAAGGAATAAATAAAATCATACCTTGAAGCTCTTAAAACATACATACATAAACATACAAATTCATATTTTCCTGCAAAGTAGAAAATGGAAAGCCATTTTTGAAAACTACCATTTTATATAACATAGTTACTGTAGAAATTATATTTCCGATATGCTAGGCACAAAAATTTAGCACCTAAGAACTTGGAATTTTTACTTAAATGTATGCATCTCAATCTGTTTTATCACACCGATTATTGTACTGGTTTTAAGCTTCCAAAGGAAAAAGCTGTGAGTCTGGGTATAAGATCTACCTTGGCCAAGGAACAATCTGTAAGATTCCACCTGCTTCTCTATGCTCTGAGAAAAAAGGCATCTGATTCAATCTCTATAGCAATCTTTCTACAGCTCTCTAGCTTAGAATCTTGAGTACCAATAACTACTAATCATGACAATGGCATATATGGCTTCTTAGTGTGTCGTCATGTCACCCAGACCTCCTGAGCCAGTGACCTGAGAGCAACAGCTAGCTAGATACACACTTCGCTACTGTACCATCACCCTTCCTAATTTCTTGCCTCCTTGTAGACTATTGTCATGGATATGGATAGACGCCTTTGTCTCTTCTGTTTATTATGTCCTGAAAAAAAGATAGAGTGCTCCAAACTGCATTTTTCCTTTTTACAATTTTCCTGCCTTTCTCCCTTCCTTTCCTCTTTACCCCCTTTCCTCTGTCCTTTTTGGGACAGGCATCCAAATCATGGTCTACCTACATTAGCCTGGAATTCAGGAACTTCAGACACGTCACCATATTCAACTCCTTTTATATTGCTTAATGTTAAATAAAATCTCAATGTTCTTGAATCAATAATCATTAGTTTCAATTACAAATTTGATGTGTCATAAAAAGTTATCTTCACAGAGCATTTTAAAATATCCTTGGACGTTTCTTCTTAACACACTTTATATGAGGGATTTTCTTTCCTCCCAATTATGCCTTCAACCAAACACTGAGAGTAAGCAGGACCATGTCCACACACTCCCTTGTGGTTATTGCCATGCTAGTGTCTCTTCGTCAGTTGGTTAGGATAACCTTTACCAAGAGTCTTATCTTGTCTGGATTGCTCTCCCATCATTCTCAAAATGTTGTCTTCTCTAATATTTTTCTCTCTTATAGCCTAATTTTATTATCTGCTATTAAATATAAACCACCTGCCAATACTCGGTGAATCATCACTTTGATAAGAGCCTCCCACAGATGAGAAGAATTTCAGACTCCACTTCTCATGGTTTCACACTCCATGGGGATCCTGACATTTGACATTTAAATCCATGAGGAGGCAATACATCCTTTTCGAAATAAGTGTGAACATTAACAGAATGGGGCACCTGAATCCTTAGCCACTACAAACTTAGAACAATTCCCCACTTCTCAAAGAAACTCTTGAGTAAATGAGTCACAGGTCAACTCTTTTTTAATAAAAATGTGAATGGCAATGAGATTAATATAATTTATATAATACAAGTGAAGGAAATTTCATCTTGAAATAACCAGTTTCCATTGTTTAATTAAAAATATACATTTGTACAAGCTTTCCATAAATGATATGGCTGTATAGGAACAGCAGAAGCTTTTGTGAAAAGGCTCTAATTATACTTCAGAATTACATGGAATTTTTACAGGCAAAATGAACTAATTCTCCTCTTTTCAATGCTGTAGAGACCAAAAAAGGGTTATTTTTTTTTAATATCCATGCACGTTCATTGTTAAAAGTAAACGTCCAGACTGGCCTGCTGTATAAACATACATCCTTTTTTCTAAGTCTCTTGCCTTGCATAGAGACAAGCATCATTAATGAAATAAAGTATCCTATCTGATCACAGGGTGCAGGTGAAGGAAAGGTGAGCATGTAGCAATGATTCCTGACAAGTAGACAAATAATTAACCGCTGACTACTAACAAAGTACAATTATCCAGAACAGTGTAATGATTATCAGTCATTCTAGTGAGATGTTTTTTTTTTTTAATTGACCCCTGAGCAAGTACACAAAGACATGGGAGAAAAGCACTTGACAAGATTTTCTCCCAACTGCCTATCACTGCATTTCCTATTGTCATACCTTGTTGGTACTCAGGGGAAAAGCTCACAGCAGCTCTGTGAGGTTTCTAAATAATACATCAAAACTGGGCTCATCATTTACCTTCATCATTATTTTTCTATGTCACCAAGTTGAAGTCCTATTTTCTTGCTCATTTTGAATTTCTGTAGTTATCCTGGGTTGCAAGGTTGGGGAAGGAAATAAAAAGCACTATGAAAGAGAGAGAATGTCATGCAGAAGAAATCGTTTGGGATCAATAGACAAACAAAGAAGTGCAGTGGAAATTGCAGGAAGAAAGAAAGATGCTCATTACTCCTGACACAGAAATGTATGTCTTTCTTCTCTGCTCACAAGTCCGTAGGGACCCAGAGATCATCAGCAGAGTGTGACATTCTGTTCTGTCATAGCTGTACAGAAAAGGCTATGATATGGAAACTACATAGGAAATGGCACCTGACAGATGGAAATAAAAAATCCTACAGAATTAACCACTGCAAAACCAAATCTCATCAGAGATGGCTTTGAATAAAATATGCATTCCAGCCCATGCCTCAGTCAGTATTTTTCAGTAGCTTTTTTTTGTTAACTACTCCATAAATTATTTACAGAGCAAAAATTTATTTCATGATCTTCAGAACAAAGGTCTTGATAAATCTTTGAAATCATAATGTTCTTCTTACACAGAGTATTCTCTCAAGAATAGTGACACTGTCAGGAAATTGAGAGTATAATGAAATGTTCAAGTAATATTTTTTATTCATTTTAACATATTGAACATTTTCAAGTAATTGTGTTCCCATCAGGAATTCCAAAATATAATCAAAACAATGATTTATTTTCCAAAAAGTTTTACTTTGGCAATATTTAATGCCAACACTATTTTCTGCTAAATGAATTTAAATAATAGATTTATCAAGTTTAATCTTCATAAGCCTGTCAGGAAAAAAATACTGCTATTGTCTGACAAAAGCCAGTTTTATCATATCTAAAGCAGAGCAACACCTGTGGGAGACCTGCTCCCACTTTTACCCCAAGGTACTCTTGAGGAAGGAGAAGTGAGAAATATTTAGATAGAAGGATAGAGGGGAGAGAGAAAGAGAAGCACAGGATAGCTCCAGAGGGCCTGGATCATTATCCACCAGTTTCTTCTGTCTCTTCTAAAGGGCTTTTTAAAGGAATGTCAAGGAGCAGGGCAAAAGACCTCCCCTTGCTAGATCAAAGCATACCTCACATCCAAGTGCAGACCCTTCCAAACACCTGGTAACCACACATATGGTCAAGCAATCCTCTAATGCAGCTCTGCTGGGCAAAGCAAGCTCAGATCTCACTAGGAAACCTTTGTGGGCCTCCATAATAGCCCTCAAACATTTTTGAAGAAAATTTGAAGACTTTTTGTAGTTTAAATGAAGACCCACTTGGGAAATTTTATCTTCACAGCCTTGCAGATTCTTGGTGTCCCAGCTGCCTTGTATCTTCCAGAGCAGAAACAAATCAACCCTGACCATCCAAACTTCCATCTCTTTTTCTACAGCAAGCCAAAGAATATTTTTTAAGATTTATTTATTCATATTGCATGTGTATTAGTGTTTTGCCCGCACATATGACAGTGCAATACATACATGCCTACTGGCCATGTAGGCCAGAAAATGTCATCAGTCTCCTAGAATTAGAGTCAAAGGTGTTTGTAAACCACAGAGTGGGTGCTGGGAATTGATCCTGGATCCTCTGGATGAAGAACCAGTGCTCTTAACCATTGAGTCATCTCGCTAGTCCTACCCCACCCCACCCCACGCCCCAATCAAAGAGTTTTGATCCTTCTCTTATTCATAGCTTAACTGAGATTCTAAACAGGCAGTTGAAATTCAAATGACAGACTTTTAAATGTGCTATTTTAACTTAAAGTGATAATGTTAAGGTATGAAATTTACCATATAGGCTCGTGGTCCTCATCTGGAGGCACTATTTGAAGAGGTCATGGACCTGGCCAGTGAAAGAGGACCACAAGGAACACGTTTGACTGCTTATAGTTGTGTAGCCATAAATTTTCTCAGGTCTTGCCTGGCCCCACAGTCCTGTGTTCCTTCAGTCCTGCCCAGGCCCACGGTCCCTCAGCCACCTATAAAATCATCATTCAGAGGCTTAATATTAATTACCAGTTGTATGGCCTATGGCAGGCTTCTTGCTAGCTAGCTCTTATAAATTAACCCATTTCTATTAATCTATAAATTGCCACGTGGCCATGGCATTACAGATCTGCTGGCATCTTGCTGCTCCTTTGGCAGCTGCTGGCATCTCTCCCTCCTCTCCTTTCCTCTCTCTGTATATCTGCTTGGATTTCCTGCCTACCTCTAAGCTGCCTTGCTGTAGGCCAATGCAGTTTTATTTATCAACCAATCAGCACAACACATATTCACAGCATACAGAAAGACATCCTGCAGCATAGTTGTATCTGCTTCTGGTCATGTTCTCTCACCTTTGTATGCTAGGTGTCATAAGAGAAGTTCCTGAACAGACTCCTATCACCATTGAGTTCCTCTCTATGCCTTCACCATCAGGATGGACTGCAATCCCCTGAAACCATGAGCCAACATAAATCATTATTCCAATAAGTTACTTGGCAGGCATTTTGACTCAAAAAGGAGAAAAAGCAACCAATTAACCATAATAATAACAATTTAAAGTTATCACTCACTGGGCTATACATCCCTTAGAGAAAGAGGGTTTTTTTTTTCATATCATACAAGGGAAAACATGTATTGTTTCCTTGATATACTAGATTATTTTACATGCAGCAGAACTTAAAGCCTCAAGACCTTTACAGATGAGTCCACACATTAAAATGAAGAGGAGGACAAATGCCAACAGGAAATTTATGCAGAATTGACTTAGATTTGTATAGTCCTCAAGGTATGCTTGATTAACTGTGGTCTATAGAAATTAGAACAATAAACAATTCTCAAGTTTTAAATTGTGTGATATTCTGAGTAGGAGGTGAAATCTTGTGAACCTCACTCTGTCTAGCTTGGAGCCTAAACCATTAATTTGTCCAGTGTATACATACAGTATATGTTACCTCTCAACAGTCACATACTAACTCTAAGGGTTATCAATCTTATGACAGTACCATCACAGAGGTGTATCAAAGTATCATTGATTTTACTGAATAATGGTTCCTGACCATGAGATCAGTTTGCTGGCCATTCATAGAAGCTACAAATACTTCCAATTAATGAAAAGCAAGAGTTTGTAATTTAACAAGTAAAGGACAAAAATCATGTCCATGATCACTAAAATCAGTAATGAATTATTGTTATTCTTTTGCTGATAAATTGGTCTTTGTCAGAGATGTGTATTTCAACAAAAAGATAGTATACATAGGGTCACTACTGACTTCAGGCTTCTGCTTGGGGGTCTTGGATCCTATTCATTATGGATATGAGGAGGTTATTATTAACTTACTTTTGTATGTATGTACTATGTGTTTATATGATTGTGTGCTTTTGAATACATCTGCATGTGTGAGTGGTATTGTACATGACCACAGCATACACATGGAGGTCTAGAAACAGCCTCAAGTGTCAGTCTAGTCTGCCGCCTTGTTTGAGATGAGGCCTTGTTATTTTTCCATTAAATCCATCAGGACAATTGGCCAGTGAGCTTCTGGAAACTCGCCCATCTATTCATAGGAATGCTGCGATTATAAATATTCATATTGTGTCTTATTTCCACGTGCATTCTGGGTATTCAAACCCAGGTCCTCACAATGTTGAGGCAAGTACTTTTATGAACAAAACCACCTCCCAAATCCCCATAGCATTGTTATGAGAATTCTGCTTAAAATTAAGAAAGTATTTCCAATTATTCAATCTTCAATAAACATTTATCATAAAAATTAAAAATGAATACAAGAGTGCTAAAATTTTTAAAGATGAACAAATCTTGGGGCCCTTTACTATTTATTTTTCTTGTTGTTGTGACCAAATACCTGACAAGAAAATAATTAGGGGGGAAGGTTTATTGAAGCTCGTGGTTTTTCAGGTATATCTTATCATGGTGGGGAATGTGTGGTTGTGGGATCAACTCTCAGATGCAAAAGGATGAGACTGCTTGCCACATCTGAAAGAATCAGAAAGCAGAGAAAGGAGTTTATTTTTTTTTTCTATTCTCCTTTATAATCAGTCTGAGATTTCAGTCTATGGATGGTGCCTCTCACATTTAGGTCAGTGCCCACAATCAATTCATCATCTCTAGAAAAATATTAACAGACAAATCCAAGATGTCCTGCACTAATGATCTAGACTTTTGTTGATCCAATTATGTTGGTAGTCAAAATTAATAATCACAAGTCTACTCTGGGTCAACTGAGCAACCAAACACTTCACTTTGAACCATAGTATCTCACCTCTGGACCCTGATGTTTCATCTCATAAAGCTGAAGTCATTTAGCTCATCTCTAAGTCCTTATAGTCTTAAAGATTCCAAAATTTTTATTCAAAAGTCTCAAATCTAAAGTCTTGATCTAACTGTGAGCCCTTGTGGAAAAAAAATGTATATACTTTTAATACACAGCAACACAAAGCACTCCCATTTCAAAAATGAGGATCAGGAGGACGGCAGGGAAATACTGGAACTCAAAAATAACAAAACCCAGTAGAGCAAGTACAAAGACTTAGTTGCCCAACTGGCATATCGGGGTCATATTAGCATCATCTGTGCTTCAGCAGGCCCCAGTTGTCCTTCATCTCCATAGTTCTGTGTCTATATCTCATGTCACTTCCCCCTCAAGACTACTTCAGTAGTACAAGCTGCTTTCCCTATGAAACCTCCACATTCTAGAATTTCCTAAATTCTCAGTCTCCATGGTAAATTAGGCTTCACAGTCAAAGCTTCACATTTTCTCTGAAGCTCTGTAGATAGAGTCCACATAAGTACACATTCCCTGGCCTTGGTGGGTTTCCAGAACCTTGGTATAGGCCTACATGACCATCATTCTTGCTTATTGTATGCCTGAAAAACAGCATCAAGTGGATGACATCAAGTTATGCTGACAGATCAATATGTATCCTGCACAGCCCAGCCTTGACCACAGCTGCAGTGGCCTCTGTGTGATGTAGCAGCTAAAATTGATTAAATATGGACTTAGATGTCCCTGTTAGGACAGGATGGTATAGAGACTGCCTTTCTTCAGCCACTGTTTGTACTAGCTATTATTGCTGTGAAAATACCTAAGAGAAGACAGAAGAGTTTACTCTGGATCAGGGTTTGTGTATACAGTCCATCATGGCAGCTGTGCTCTGGCTGTGGTGGCAGGAGTGTAAACCTGCTGATAACACTGAGTCTGCAGTCAGGAAGCAGAGCAGGAGATCAGCACTGGTATTCAACTCTTGTTCTTCTTTTTATTCACCCCAGGATTCTAAGCTATGCAATAATGCCACCACAGATATGCCCTTAGCATTGTTTAATAGGTGATCTTAAATACAATCAAAGCTGACCACCACACTTTATTTTGATATGAAGGTTTTCTTCAATGGATTTGCAGCTTCACATTCTGGAGCTTCTGATGAATGAGATCTTGCCCTTGAGATACTTTTCCTGTTGGCTCAGTGCGAAGTTAGATGTTTATCTTTAACGTCGCTAAAATCTTTGACAAATATAGCTATTCTCAATATTAATTAGGTTTAATATCTTTTTCTTCCCAAATGGAACATTTCTGTCTGCAACTTTAAATGAGTCCATGAACATTTCATCAACAAACTGCACATATTTTATTTATTTCTACTCAAGTTCCCACTCTCTGCTAATATCAACCTGGGGAAATACAGTAAATGATAACAATATCACAGTCTACATACTACACATTTTAAGATTTACTCCACCAAACAACTTGGTCTATTAGTTTTTAATTAATTGACACTAAAATACTCAGGATATGGTCCAAAGCACAACCAAAATCTTTGCCAAAATATGACATAAATTACAAATTTCCTGATAAAGTCCAAATCCTGAAAGAATCCTTTCAGCTCTAAAATCTCATCAATATGGTCTTAACTGCCAGCATTTTTCTTGTCATTCTGGTCTTCAGCATTCACACCGAAATTGTTCATTAAGCTTTGTTCACAGTATTCTAGGATTTTTCAGCCCACAATTCCATGCTTTCCCACATCCCTCCTGCAAACTAGTTCCAAAGATCTACAAACAACATAATTTGATATTTTACCACAGAAACCACACTCCTTGTATCAATATCCTGGTTTAGTTACTTTTAACGTGGATGTGGCCAAACTTGACAAGAAGTAAATTAGAGGAGGGAGGATTTCGTTTTATTCAGTGGTCTCAGTGTATGGTTCATCTTAGCAGGGAAGTGGTTCACAGGAGTAGCATCAGGAGTATGACTGTTTATATCTGTGCAGATCAAGAAACAGAGAATGGATCAGAAGCAGGGCCAAGCCATAAGCCTCAAAGTTCACTTCTCAGTCACCCAATTCCTCCAGCTGTGCTTCAAGTCCCAAATGTTCAACAACCTCTAAAAACAGCATGGCCAGCTAATAAGTCTTGAAACACATCAGCTTGTGTGAAAATTTTGCAACCATGCCAATAGAAAGAAAGATGTCTAAGTATTTTTGTTAGGGCTTCATTTAAAAAAGCTATTCAAAGGAAATAAACAACAACCTCAAAAACAGATATAATCATATGAAGCACTGATAGATAGGCTAATGAAACTGAAACATCTCAAATCTGAAATGTAAATGTCTAAGTTATACAGCTCAAGTAGGGAAACATTTTTTTTTTTAGTTATGGAAATATAAAGTCACTATGTGACTGTGGATTTTCACATCTATATTGCTCCATATGTTAATGCAAGGTAGACGTACCAACTCATTTCAATTTATTTTAACAATGAAAATTTTAAACACAGCTAGAGATGAATACTCTAAATTCTAGTTTTCCTGGGAAAAGTCATTGATGCCCTTTCGTATACATGAGGCACCTGAAATGAGTATGGGATCTCAGTAGTGTTAAACTGACTCTTGATGTGACATAACAGTTATTAAAAAGAGAGGACAGCAGGGACCGGAACCTGCCAAGCCTCCAGGAACCTGACTTTTTTCAATTGCCTTTTTTAATTTCATAGTAAACTCCAGTCTCCAGTAACAGTATTGTGACATAAAGAATAAAATAAAATGCTCAGTCTAGCCTCTACTCTCAGCGACAGAACATGTATATATGATGCATATGCTCCTTCAAGTTTTCAATCACATCAGAAAATAGAAAAATAGTTTCACAGCAAAATGAAAAGAAAACCTTAAGTGCTACCTTCCACATCAATTCTACCATATTATGGTGTTTGTATAGATTTATTATTTTATTAAGAGGTCATCAGATAAGAAGATAATGTCTACTAAAAAGATATCTTCTTTACTGTTCTCACATTTCCCTAGGGAGGTATATATGTCTTGTCATCAAGGTTAATCATCACAGTCTGCCAAGATCATGATGCAGACAAAGTGAGTGTGGAGGACCACCATTATTGAGGTGGTCCCAAGTTTAGTAGCAAGACTGAAGTAAATAGGAACGTAGATAGTAGCTTAATGTATAGGGTCCCAGTAGAGAAGTGTTTGTATTGTAGATTTAACCAGAAAACTATGAAGGGGAACTGACAGGTCTCCAGCCATGGTATCAACAGTGGGTCCAGACAGCACTTGAAAAACTACGTTATATTACGTGGTTAAATTAGTTCATCAACAGTTAGTATAGTTTATTGTAGTCTCTTAAGAGGCCATAGATGCTTTATAAAAACCTAAGGAGCTGTTATCATATATCCTAAGAGATTTCCATCCTTAAGTAACTCATATCAAATGCCACAAAGTAACATCCCACCTCCTCCCACAATGTACATTTTGTTAAGTTAATCAATGCTATTGGTTTTTGTTTAGCTTTCTCTTCAGATTTCACCTTTGATGCATATGATTTAAAAATCAAAACTTGTAAAATTAGTGTTTGTATAATGTAAGAAAAGAATCAGTCATCATTTAGAGGATGGTGCACTAAGTAGTAATTTCTGTGTTATATCACCTCCCAAGAATAAATGCTCTGGTCAGTGCTCTACACACAAAGAATATAGTCACCTATTTTCTGTTTCACAGATGAGTCAACTAACAGTCAGAGATGTTACTAACATGCTCATCATCCCTCAATCATTATGAGTCAAAGTTAGTATGCAGATACCAACTTTCAAAGTTCATGCCAAATTGTCCTTCATCTTTAATTAACTCTCTGACCCTCTTGAACCATTGGAGATTATCTCTGTTCATGGGATATTTTTTCTTTCCTATAATCATGACTGTAGAACATTTCCCTCTTAGATATCTATAAACAATTTGTTAATTTATACATTTAAATAGGTTTAATTCTAAAGAAGTAATAGGGATAATATTATCTTTCTTTATAATTATAAGTCACTTTAGTTCACTCTATCTCCCAACTTCTATCTCAGATCTTTAGGTCAGAAAATCAAAATGTGTTCTAGGGAAATGAGGAGTTGGTCTTGGAAAAGCTAGATGTTTGGACACTTGAGTTTATTTCCATTCATAACAAATATACAATGACAGATGGCTGGTTGACTTGGGTATCTGTACCACTAAAAATCCCAACATCACAAAGATGTGAGCTCACAGAAGCTGCATTACTGGATGAACTGTTCATTTCATAGAGAACTATATTACTGAAATGTCTCCTCTCATCCAGCAGTTGTTTACCACTTACAGAATCTCAAGTGCTTCATGAGTCCTAGAACTTCCTTGGCAGTCATATGAAACTCTGAGGCCCCTTTCTTCCTCCAAGAGGAAATGTTTCAAAGCAACTCTACAACCACAGATAACTATTGGGTCACCTTATGTTTCTGATACTCTTAGGGGACTGAGGTCCAGAGGATAACCACCTTGCCCTTGATACCTGTGTATGTAATTAATCATAGGTATCTCTGAACTCAGAACCCATATTCATTCTGCTAGGCTGATACATTTCCAGGGAAAAAAAAGACTACTTTTTACATCTGCAGTACTAATGTAAATAGTTATTTCCAATTGCAAACTTCAACTGAATAAAAGTATACATTAGAAAAAATAATTTTAGAATTAGATCTTCTAATGTGAGCATTCAAATAAGATATCCGTGTGAATCTTGGAGACAAAAGAACTTGCCCAAACCACTCGGTTCCCCAGGGTCATCCACACCCTGCCCAGAGAGCAGTGCTGGGTCACTATTACCATACAGATTGGTGTTGCATCTCCTTTGGGGAGTGTAAAAAACCTAATTCAGATTTGTGCTTTCTCTTCTCCCTGTTTATTATCTGTTCCACCACTCTCTCCTTTTCAAATTCTCAGCACCTTCAAGACACAGGTCCTGGGAGGAATAAGGTTGGTGTGTCTGTGTCCTCTGGTTACTGCAGCTGTTCTGTAGTTGACCCCTCTGATGATAATTGTGATAAAGGTATGGAATCAGCCATTAGGGCAAAGCCTTTGTGGCAGGTCAGTGACCATTGGACCTCTCTCTCTCCCCCTTTTTCTCCCTCTTCTCTCTCTTTCTCTCCTTCCTTTTTTTTCTGCTTTCACCCCTTTTACCTCCCTCTATGTCTTGCTGTCTTTTTATTTTTCTCCCTTCTGCATAGAATAACATAGAATGAATCCTCTCTCTTAATCTCTGGGTCTTTTACTTCCCAGCCTCCAGAACCATATGTCAATAGGCTTTGTCAATTACAAAATGCCTACTCTCCAGCATTTTGTTATAGAAGCACAAATTGACTAGCACCAGTGAACACATGTGTGGCTTTAATAGAATCAGGGTGCTGTATGTGTTATTGGTTATAAGATGGCCATTCATACAGTTTATCCCTTGTACTGTCCTCAAAAATTTATCCAGGCAAAGGAATAAATATTTATACTATAATTTTCATTAATATCTTAGAGTCAATAATTAAAAATATATATTCACATGAAATATTACTTCAAAAATAAGATGGCTGAAATCCCAATTGATGTGAGAAAACCACTGAGAAAATAAAAGCTGAAAACATGTAGTTTAGGTAGATATTTCAATTATTAACAGAAATTGTCATCTGGCAGTGTCATATTTTAAAGACAGGGCCAAACACCTTATTGCTACGTACCTTACTGGGTAATTATAAAGCTAACTGTGTCTATTTGTCAAAACACATCTAATCATCCTAGAAAAGGAAAAAATAGGTTTTTCCACAAAAATATAAATACATAACCCAAGTGAACTATTTATAGGACACTATAAATTTCAACAGCACTCACTGCCCTCTTGGAATAAGCATTCAATGACAAGCTAGTATTTTTTTTTTAAAGATGTGGTGTTGGGTATAGATAGGAAATGGTCTCATGTTTGTTTAGTGGTGTTATTAAACACTGTAAAGTCATGACCATGAAAAGTAGAATTTTACTTATGGAGAATTTCCTGGTTTGTCTTTTGTGTTTGTGTGTGTGTGTTCATATGCATGCATACACATGCTTACTACTTTGTGTATGTTTTCTAATTTAACCCCTTCCACAACACACGTTTGGTCATGCTATTGTTTAACTAACATGTTCAGGGACAAGCCAGAAGCAGCTTAGCTCCTTCACAACTCACTGTTCACCCATCTGCTGATCATCTATGTCCTCTAATGCTCTTACCATGAGCAGTGTGTCTTTTAAGACAGCACCTTCTTTGTAATCTCCATATGCTTTTAACTTTTCCCTTATCTGGAGCATGAATCTTAAATGGTCTTATTAATAAGAACAAACCCAAGGCCAGTTATTGGGGTGAATGCTGGAAGATCAGAGAAGCAGAACAAGCCACAGCTAACTTCACCTGGCCAACTTCTCAGCTGGTCTTGTTTCCTCAGACTGGATGCCTCTGAGTCTTCATCCGGAATGGATCTTAGCTGTACTGCTGCTAAAAGCCTAAAAACTTAACCAGACTCTAGTTCCTGGTTTTCATACCTTATATACCTTTCTGCTTTCTGCCATCACTTCCTGGGATTAAAGGTGTGAGTCACCATGCCTGGCTGTTTCCAGTGTGGCTTTGAACTTACAGAGATCCAGATGGATCTCTGTTTTAGGAATGCTAGGATTAAAGGTGTTTCTAGCCTCTATATCTAGTGGCTGTTCTGTTCTCTGACTCCAGATAAATTTATTAGGGTGCACAATATATTGGGGGAACACAATATCACCACACTTATCCCTTGGCACTAATTATCTCCTTTGATAGTTGATGTATTCATTCATTCATTTTCTTATTTCTCTGTGACAAAACACCTAATAAGAAACAAGTTGAAGGAAGTAGTGTTTGTCTGTGGCACATGGCTTGAGGGTACAGTCTGGATTGGAGTGGAAGGCAGGGCTAACAGGAGTGGCTTTCACCTGTGGCAGCAGGAAGACAAGCTGCTTGCTCACATCTGAGTGGATCAGAAAGAAGAGACAAGCAGGAAACAAGGCCAGGCTACAAAGCAAGGCTCAAATCCCAGTGATCTTGACCTACTTCTTCCAAGGAGGTTCACCTTATACTGCTTCTAAAACCTCTCAAAAGAGTGCTACCACCTGGAGACAAGCTACATCACACTTCTCCTCTCAAAACTCAGGAGTCATTGCAGAAGATGGGGCATAAAAAGTATAAGATCCAGAGATCAAGAATGGTCTCAGGGAAGCAGTGTCCTCTGGGTGCAGCATGACTGATGAAAGACTGTAACATTGAAATTGGCACAGATGTTCTGGCCAACTTGGGGACTGGGATAGGAGCTTTTCTTTATCTCCTTTTCCTTTTGAAAACTTAAACAAAATGAGCCTGGTTGTCAGTTTGATTCTGGAAACCCTACTTTAACCAGAGATACTCACTGTCCTCTTGGAATAAGCATTCAACAACAAATTATAAGACAGACTTATTTACAGAGAAGGAAATAACCAGTATGAATTCCTATAAGTAAAATGTTCATACCACAATTACTTCTCTGTATGTTTTACTGTGAAGCATAGACCCATAGTGAGGTGGTTAGAGAGAAAATGTCCCCCAAAGGGACTATTAGAAGGTATGGCTTTGTTAGAGTAGATGTGGCCTTGTTGGAGGAAGTATGTCCCTCATGTATGCTCAAGATACCACCCAGTGTCTCAGACTACTTCCTGTTGCCTCCAAGTCAAGATGTATGACTCTCAGTTCCTGCTCTAGCACATGTCTACTTGCATGTCCCACCATGATGATAATGAACTAAACCTTTGAAACTATAAGCTACCCAATTAAATGTTTTCCTTTATAAGAGTTGCCATGCTCATGGTTTCTCTTCATGGCAATAGAAACCCTAACTAAGATGCTAGCTGCAAAAGTTTTCCTGTTTACAAAAAAAAAAAAAAAAAAGAGTCCGTAGGAGTCTATAGTCTTCATGCGAAATTTACCTTGAAGACTCTACCAGTCTCCACATCAACAGTCACACATTCATCAATTCATATATTTTTTCATTCATGAAGAAATTACTGAGATCCTACTATATGCTTTCTGTAGCTGGAGGGCTTCTCTCCAGGTTCCCCAAGCCCCGCAGTCCCACAATTCACTTATAAAATAATCACTCAGACGCTTATATCACTTATAAACTGTATGGCCGTGGCAGGCTTCTTGCTAACTGTTCTTTTATCTTAAATTAACCCATTTCTATAAATCTATACCTTGCCACGTGGCTGGTGGCTTACCAGAGTCTCTACATGCTGCTTCTCCTGGCGGTGGCTGCAGTGTCTCTCCTCCTTCTTCCTGTTTCCCCAATTCTCCTCTCTCTTTGTCCCGCCTATACTTCCTGCCTGGTCACTGGCCATCAGTGTTTTATTTACATAGAGTGATATCCACAGCACTTCCCCTTTCTTCTTTTTTTAAAAAGGAAGGTTTTAACTTTAACATGGTAAAATTACATATAACAAAACAATTACCGAGCAAGAATTATAGTTACAATATTAAAGAAGATGTCCTATCTATCTTATATTTGTGAGTTTAAGGTTTTATAGCTAATTTATCTTTTATCATAACTGAGGAAATTACGACTATCTAGTCTTCAACCACATCAAAGACCTGAGAAGGAACATAATGGTACCTGAGAAATGGTAGATGGATGTAAGCAACTTTCAGGAATCTTGCAAGAGTAGACCAAGACAGCTGGCAGCCTGGACAGTCACCTAATGGTTCTCAGCATTGTTGGTGCATTCAAATTGGCTACAGGCCTAGAGTATCTGACAGACCATTTTTAGAAGCAGGAATTTTAAGAGACCATCTTACCCTGTCTTGGCAGAGTACAGTGGTCGCTTTCCTTGTGTCCCGCTTGTCCAGAAAGGAGAGCATTGCATTTGTACTGTCAGCCATCAAGGCAAGGGCAGTTCTTTGCCCAGTAGGCCATTTTGTGCCAAAAGACAAACTTCCAAATGGAAATGTCTTAGAAGCCCAACATTCTCTCGGGATCAATTGGTGCAGCCAGGAACAATTGTGTCTCACATCAACAGAATTTTAAGTTATTTAAATGCCATATTCTCTAGGTCTATGAAGTGTTTGAAGATTACCTATCTATCTGAAATATATCTATGTATACCTAGAAGACTTAACTAACATGGCTACAAATATGATTATCATAGATGACTGATTATTAATCTATTTTTAATCATCCATTACAATTTTAAATGAGTTAAACATAATACCTCAAACAAGAATAGAAATATATATACAGTATAACAAAATTAACTTTAAGTTTGTATTAATAAACTAAAATTTTTACCAATGTAAAACATTTTAAACATAAACTAAAATCTATACCAATGTAAAACATTTTAAACAAGTTGTTCTTTAAAAGTAGGTTCATTAATCTACCCTTTTATCTTATCATCTCCATATCCTCCTATATATCTATATTATATCCCCTTTTCTTTTTTAGAAAGAGATCACATTTATAATCAACCTGTTTTAAATAAAAATATTGGTTTTTCTCTGTCCCACACCAGAGGGCTCTTTTGATTTGGGACACAAGAATCACTTAACCATTTTTTTTTTTTAAAGCAATATGTCTGGGTTTAGAGGGGGAGTGAGCCAATTCCACCTCTAAAGCCAGCTTGGTATATTTGGGAATTTGGACGTAGCATCTCTTACTACTTCCTGCTGGAGGGGGGCGCTGTATCTTATGGGGATGCAAAGAAAATTTTAGACCTATGGTGTAGTCCGTGAGGCTGTATTGTGTGAACCAGTTGCCTTGAAACCGATCTGGATGTTGGATCATCTGGGCCATGGTGTCATCGGAGTCCTTTCAGGGGGTCTTGGCTGGTGAAACCTGATGTATCTTAATCTGGAACAAGTCCACAGCCTCTGGCTTTCTGTGGAAACAAAAGCAGAACCTCTTTTCCAAAGTAACATATCCTTATATCCAAATTTTGAAGTCAAGGTACCTTTAAAATATACATTTTGGCATAACTCAACAGGTTTTGTAATCAAATGTTTTTCTTTAGCTATGAATATCAAAGAGAACATAATCCAGATTCTCTGTGTGGTAGCCATCTTTATGTGGCTTATGTTTTATATTACCTTGAGCCTTGAGCCTATTGCTTTAAACTGTACCATTGTAAGCGCTGTGGCTGCTGGCTCCACCCACTTCAGCTTCCCAACATGGCAGTGGTACGTTTTCCGCCAGCTCTGGGAGTCATCAAGTCTCAGAAATAGTGGGTCTAAGCTTTTATCAAAGCAGCGTGTAGCCCAGAAACCTCTTTTTTTTTTTTTTTTTTTTTTTTTTTTTAAATACTAGTAAAGACTAAATCTAGCACACAGCTTAATTTGCCGCTGGCAGATGCCTCATTTCCGCCATACTGCCGGTCAAACGCACCCGCCAGGAACCCGCCAGTGTCCAAACTTGCGTTTTGCCGCATCTAGCTGCCCGTATGAGACAAGAAGCAGGAACCTGGTTTTGGCTCTGTTTAGAATTGGTTATTAAATATTCTCAGGTTTAAGGTGGAAACTCGAGCCGTTGGGCGCCATTTGTTGCTGGAGGGCTTCTCTCCAGGTTCCCCAAGCCCCGCAGTCCCACAATTCACTTATAAAATAATCACTCAGACGCTTATATCACTTATAAACTGTATGGCCATGGCAGGCTTCTTGCTAACTGTTCTTTTATCTTAAATTAACCCATTTCTATAAATCTATACCTTGCCACGTGGCTGGTGGCTTACCAGAGTCTCTACATGCTGCTTCTCCTGGCGGTGGCTGCAGTGTCTCTCCTCCTTCTTCCTGTTTCCCCAATTCTCCTCTCTCTTTGTCCCGCCTATACTTCCTGCCTGGTCACTGGCCATCAGTGTTTTATTTACATAGAGTGATATCCACAGCAGCTTTCATCATTAACAGCACTGATCTTGCATGAAAACCAAATCCTTACCACCAGTGCTGCTGTGGAGGGCTGAAATTTTACTTACAGATGAATTAGACACTAAGATAAGGAATATAGGTAATTTCTTGAAGGATCTCAAGTAAGACTGATATAATTTGCTCATAAAAGGAGTATTCTTATTATGAACCAAGATTACATTGCAGTGTCTGAGAGGATAAAATGTTGGACTCAGAGTAGCACCTAAAGAGGCAGGATGATTGGATGTTGGCATATCAGAATGTGGTAACTGCAGGGTGCTGATAAGTAGCATAGAATTCAGAATTCATTACAATGTATAACCATGAGTATCTGGTGATAAACCATGTGTGAATTGTAGGAGGAAAGAGAAGTCAAAGCATTACAGAGAGAAGATGAAATATTCAATGACACCTCTTAGGTACCAAAAAGAAATCAAGGATGCCAGGCAATGAAGAACTGAGAAGGGGGAATCAGAGTCAGGAGAACAGTGATCACATTGTGGCCAGAGACTCAGAAGAAAGCTTGAAAGCATTATTTCTGCAGAAGCCAAATAGGAAATTTAACAAGGTTATTAGAGGCTAACTACTTTCAGTCAAAATTCAGTCATGTATCAGTGCCAAAGCCATTCAAGACATTTATAGTAAAATATTTTAAAGGTTGAATAAGAATCAAACAGGTCCCCACACACCTAAAAGTAAGACTATTCTCCAAATGTTATTTGTCATCTACTTTTGAAATAAGTTCAGGTACTAAAGTGAGGCAGAAGGAGTTGTCTTTAAACCTTTGTATTGGCTTGTGGTAGAGGGTACTGGGCCAGTGACCTATAGAAGGAAAACAGTTGATTTTTCTCTTGCACTGCACTGGGTACAGTAGGTCACGATCTCTTAAGATCCTGCTTTGCTGGCCCCTCCTCTGGTGTTAGCTTAGTGGTCAACTACTCAGGAAATACTGAGGACAATAGAGGGCCCTGACCTCATTCTCAGAATTCTACAGGAGCCAGAGGCACTGCAAACCTGGAACCTTGCTGATGTACAGCCTGACCGAAGACCTACACAACAAGCACCAGTGTGACACTCAGACCAACTGCACTTAAACAGGGACAAAATGAGACACAGTAATGTTTTCACAATAAAAAAATAAACATCAATAGCGTTGTTCTTTTATTAATCTGCGAGGCACTGGAATGTCAAAATAGTCACTTAGTTTGTTAGCAACATTTTCAAGCCACTTCAAATCAGACTTTTCATATGTTCTGGTCAGTTACTTTCTTCTGGAAAGTCACACCACATGAATATATCTTTATGCCAGAAACTGTGGAAATTTTAGCACACAACATAAAAGAGCTGCTTTGAGTGTGTCTCCTGACCCCCAGAGAGATGTTAATAAATTCACTTGTGAAGCATAGTCTGTTCTATTCTACTTCTAAAAGCCTCCCCTGTGCAGTCTTCCCTGGAGAAAATGTACCAACCTATATAAAATTCTAAAACACTGTCATGCTCACCTATTACTCTATTTTAACTTTTGTTGGAACATGAATCTTTCCTTGAAAAATGGGAACATGCATTTGGGATGCCCTTGTTGCTGCAAGTAGCATTGAGGTGAGTATTTCACGGGATGGGAAAACGCCCCACGGAACTTCATTGTCTGTCCTAGAACTATAAAAGACTGACATTGTCTTGACTGCAAACACTGAAAATAATGGAGCTTAATGGTTGAGTGATAACATACCCTGAACCATTACAGCAGCAGTAGTTTTCTTGCCACCAATGAGTTTTATCATCTTACTCTCATAATGTTTTTATAGGTGTAAGCTGTTTGCTGAATAGAATATAGAGTGCCAACGTATGAAGTACATCCCAAATTGAATCTTATGTAAAGAAGAATGACAAAAGGTACAATCATTGTATGTGCTCCTAAAGAGGCAGCAGAAGTACCTCATGCATGTAGATGCATGTGGAAAGCCCAGACTTTCATCCCATAGAGGGCAGAGGGTGGAGGGACATGAGGACTCCAGAACTGTGATGATTACTGTTTTGATCATCATTCAGCACAAGTCTCTACAAAATCTAAACTGGCTGTTTTACTTATGGTAACTATTGCTGTGATAAAACATTGATGCCAAAAACAACTTGGGGAGGAAAGGGTTGATTTGGCTTACATATCCTGAATCACAGTCCATTGAGGGAAGCCGAGGCAGAAACCTGGAGGCAGGAGTTGATACAAAAACCACGAAGGGGTTTTGCTTACTGATTTCCTCCTCAAAGCTGGCTCAGCCTACTTATAGACACCAGGACCACCAGCCCAAGAGTGATACTACCCACAATGGCCTGGGCCCTACCCCACCAATAATTAATTATGAAAATGGCCTACAGGCCTTACAGCCCAATCTCATGGAAGCCTTTTCTCAATTGATGTTTCCCTCCTTTCAGATGACACTAAAAACAAAGATTATAAAACTTAATGAACTTACACACAGTTAGAATTGGCTTTTTAGATGGAAACTGTGAGGCTTCCCCTTAAATTTTAGGTATTTAATAATCATTTATCATTTAGCAATTTTCTATATGTGGAATATTTCCCAAAATGTGCATAACACACACACACACACACACACACACACTATTCCAGATGATGCTTTTAAGTTCTAGATATAAAGAAAATACACAGAAAAGCTTTACTTAAACTTCATACTGCTTCCAGACAAAAGTAATAATTTCTCCTCTAAAACTTTTTTCCTCCCCTTGAGTGACTTTATTTTAAAAAAAATAAAACCTTGTCTGTTCTCTTTTGGAGGCAGATACCTGGAAGCCATCTCTTATTCTGCCTTGTTAAACATATGCTCTGCTTTCTAAATAGCACATGAATTTGCAGGGTTCTCCCCATTCAGACTGTTTTCACCATGTTACATGGGGCATCATCTCTGTTATGTACAGTGATTGCTGCCAGGCTTCCTAATTTCCTCTCCTGGTTGCTGCTAATACCTGCTCTAACCTATCATATTGTACCATTTACTACTTGAAACTTTTCAGTGGATGTTCATTGCTACTAAAATATAACCCCTACAGCCTTGACTTCACTATGTGACTCGTGTCTACAGATTCATCTCTAGATTTATTTCTAGGTACATTAACACATTCTATTCTGAAAATGTACTGAAATTATTTCACCCACTTCATCTCACTGTCCATATTTTTGACCAATAATCTTTCTGCCAAGAACCTTCCTTTTTCCTAACACCTTACTCCAATAATTTTCTTTCTTCTTCCAAGGTTAATTTAAGCATTGGTTTCTCAGGGAGAAATTTTCTAGTCCACTGTTTAACATTGGTTCTCTGTTGCATACTCGAGTGACACCTTGCAACCTCCCAATTATATTGCATGTTCTTGTGTAGTTGGAGTTATGGCCAGTCGCACCCGGGACCATAGCCACTCAGACCCAAATAAACATACAGAGACTTATATTACTTATAAACTGTATGGCCATTGCAGACTTCTTGCTATCTAGTTCTTATATCTTAAATTAACCCATTTCTATTCATCTATAAGTTGCAGTGTGGCTTGTGGCTTACCAGGACTTTTACATTTTACTTCTCATGTCGGTGGCACCTGGCAGTGTCTTCCTGACTCAGCCTTCTCACTTCCCAGAATTCTCCTCTCTGCTTGTCCTGCCTATACTTCCTGCCTGGCTACTGGCCAATCAGTACTTTGTTTATTAACCAATCAGAGCAACACATTCACAGCATACAGCTATCCACAGCATTCTTGTTGATTATAATTACTTACTTAGCACCTGGGCTCTCCCTGCAGTATGACTACCTTGGGGAATATGATGGCATCTGCTGAGCTTTATCTGAGATTCATCTTTATGCTTTGAGTAAATAATTATAATAACAAATGTAACAAATTAGATATCCTAAGATATTCTCTGCTCTTTGTTCTTTAGATAAAGATACAACCTACATAATTAGTGAAACAGAGTAAAAGACACTTGAAGCGTAAGTCGAGATGGCAGATTTTCTGAAGTGCTGGGGATGGGACCACTCAGCATAGACCCAGAATCCTTGTCCTCTGAAGGAAAGTGAGGCATGTATTGGCTCTGCTAGTATCTTCTTTCCATTATTGACTACTTCAATATTTAACTGGCCAACATGAATCAATTTGAAAGTCCTTGGCAATCAGAGAGCTAAGCTTTTAAGCAAATATATTGTGCTTGAATTGTTTCCAGGTGATTATGCGAAAATTAAGTTTTTTTGAGAAGAGCTAACAATGAGTAATGAGAGAATTAGAATGAGGACATGGAGACATTCTGAACAGAGAGAGGAGGGCATGTGGAAGGGAATTAAGGTAACAGGCATTAGTCTGGTGCAAGTTTTCTTTTCCTTCCGACTGAGAGAGTTAATGGCAGCCTGATAGGAAGTGTTTGCGCAGCTCTGAGCACATCGCTGAGAACGACAGTGCTATTTACTCCACATTTCTAACCACTGTCTGAGCAGCTTCCCAAATAAGGAGGCTCTAATGCGCTGCAACAGGTACAACTGAGGTCAGTCCTAAGACTTCTGCCCCTCCTTTACTCCTGCCCTCACATCAAACTCTCATTCCCTACACTAAATGTTCAATGAGCTGACTTGTTATTGAATCACTCGTTTCTTCCGGGTTTATCTGTGGTTCACGTTTATCACCTGCTCTTTTATGTATAATATATATATACACACACACACACACACACACATATATATATATATATGCCTCTTTGATATTCTCCACTCTCCAACCTTTTCCAACCTAATGATTTTACAAAGTAATTGATGATACTTAAGGAGAATCAACATCTCTGTGTTGACTATAGTTCCCACAGCTCAGGAAAGCTTGCCCACTCCTCCATGACACTAGGATCCTATGATATGCTTCATGACCTGACCTGGAAACGCTTATGCAAGACTGTATTATATAGTTGCTCATGAAATGTCCTTGTGTCTTCTCTACCTAAGAGTTCTATGAATCAGAGAAGCCCAGTAAATGCTGGCAATACAGCCTCACTGCTACAGAATAAATACCCATTGCTCTGTAAAAGTCATTGTACAGATATTTGGATTTGCAAAGAAACAATTCAAACTGGTTGGTTTTTTAAAGTTTTATTACAAAAACAAGAAAATATTATAGGTTTAGATTTGTCTAAATGAAAGATAAAAGACTTCCCTTCATAGTTAGAATAGATTCTCCTTCTGTCAGCCTAACATTTTTATTAGTGATTCATAAAAAATACTTTGGGAACCTCTTATTTGAACTTTCATTAAAAAAAAAGTTCATCCTGGTCTCAAAATAGTTGGGAAGAGTAAACTTCTTGAATACTAATTTCTTTGTGTCAGCACAATGTTCTTTGTTTTTCAAATATACACATTATCAACATTATAAAATCAAAATACTTATCTAGTAATAAAAGCTTCTCACAATCTAAATTAATCTTACTTTCTACTGTTGCTTTGAATCATTCTTAAATTCTCTCTATTTTCATCAGGTTTATTTGTTTTTTTTCCTTCCTGATATATTTGCATTAAATTTCTCTTTGTTGTGTGCCTTGTCATGTGTCTTAAATATTTACTCCTGCCCCTGTTTTACAATATTCAATTTGAAATATATTTTTTAAAATTTTAATTATGTTTAGGAAGTAAGCTATCAACTATAACAATACATTGTGGTTTAAACGCAAAAGATGATTTCTTTCCAGTGAATGCTCACGTTTGTCCATGATCTCATTTACTCACAAAATTAACAGGTCACTTAATGTTAACAAACTTTCTGCCATATTCTGCCTGTGGCTTTCAATGTAGTCCTAGTGGGGTCACCATCACAGTGTGTCAGAAGGTGTGAAAGACAGAGAAGCACATATAAGTAAAAAATCTAACCGGACTCAGAGAGAAAAAATAAGCCCAGCACTTAGAAGGTGGAGACAGGAAGTGGTAAGTTCAGGACAGCCTCAGCTATGTAGCAAGAACCTAAATCTAAAACATAAAAAAAGAAACAGAAGAATGAAAAAAGAGGAAGGGGAAGAACAGAAGGGATGAAGAGGGGGAGGAGGGAGGAAAGGAAAGAAGATAAAGTAAGACAGAGAAATCAAGAATCTCATTTACTCACAACTCCACAGATTAGAAATAATTTACATGTCATTTTTATATCAAGAAAAACTAAAGTCTGTCATTCAGAAATGTGGCCAGAAAGAAAATTATGGATGCATATCCAAAGATGTAGCTGTGCCACAGAAAGATGACAAAGCTGTTTTTCATGTACTTGGGACAGTCTTAACCACATAGGTTCTACTATTGACATTCAGTACGCGTATCCATTACTGACTTAAGCACAAAGTTCTTTTCAAATACCAAAGATTATAAGCAGTGTTTTCCTGTACCTGGACTGTGTTCAGTTCCTCACAGCATTCACTCGTTGGGGGTGTCTGAATGTGGATATTCTGAGATGTAGTAAGGCATAAGGACCATATGCTTTAGGCAGTCGCTGTGAGGAAACAGCTGTCATGATGTTGGAAGCACTGTTTTGTTCTCAGTGAGACAGAAGGCACATCGACTCCAAGGGATGAGAGTTCAGGAAGGAGGTGGAAGACCTACCCTGTCTTTCCTTTGAATCATTCAAGTCATTTATCTCATCTATAGAAGAAAAATAGCTATTTCTTCCAGAAAACATCGAACTCTGAAAAAAAACAATGCTGTATCCTTGCAAATCAGCATACCTGCAGCTTGAACAATTACATTAATGGAGACATCTCGATCAAAGAAATAGTTCAAATGATGGCAATCAGTTATGTACTTTAAGGTATGTTCATTCCGATATAGGATGCTGGACCATATAAAGCTAGATTAAGAAACATGAAGAAAAACACTATAAACAGAAAACAAATGGACCCAGTGAGAAGCAATTTTGAAAGGCTTAAAGGAAAAATAGAACCTAACTAAAACCTGCTGTGTGATAATGTAGGTCTATTCAAGAGTACATGGTGACTGTTTTTTTGAGATAAATCTGGAAATCAATAGCCAGTTCCCAAACAGTTGTGTACTCAGAGCCAAGATGCTCTCAAAGATGTTAGAAAAGTCAGTTTAAAAACCAGTTGTATGACAGGTATGTTTGTTCTAAAATTAGCAAATGATAAGATTGTTACCAATAGGAAAATAATTGGAATAATTTCACCTTCATATCTAACCGATTTGTATTGTAGACCCACCAACAGAGTTGGCTCAGCACCCTGATGTAAACTACTACTTGCTCTCCCCCAGAATGTTAAATATCATCATTATTGTGTTTCATTTATTCCTACCCTCATATTACAACTAGAATGATACATAATACTTTTCATATTACAATTAGAATGATATTTAAAATGTTGGTAATGTCAACAGAAGACAGGTGAAGGTATGAGAGACAAACTTGTATTTAAAATAAATATTAATTGTCATTGATCCTTCTGCTTTTAAGGTTGAAAGAGTCTGCTTGTACTGGCAGTTGAATTGCCTTTTAAAGTTAGAACTATATGAAAAGGACAGTGTCAGTCATCACTATTAACCAACTAGAACTCCATCCACAGCTAACTTCTCATTGTAAAGGGTCATAATGCAATAGCCCTTGGGATGTGCACAGCTCCACCTTTATTTACACAGCCTCTCTGTTCATGAACACAGTGTGCAAGCACAAGATAAACCAAGCATGGAAGCCTATGACAGTGATGGGATGAATCATCTCAAATAGGTTATTTATGCTAGTGGGAACTCACAGGACATGAAACCATAAGGTTTTGTGTTTATGTCTATAGTTCTTTCATGTTTCTGTTACCCAAACTGTGAGATCTTTGGTGTGATAGTATTTCTTTTTCAGGGACCTAAATCAACAAGAAAAGCCATTTCTGTCCAGGAATATGTACATTCCAAGTAACTGATTATATAACACTCATCATTACTAGGGATCAGTAATATCCAAAAGTTACTCAAATGATGCACATGTCATTGACAGTACCCAGGACTCTATATGCCCAATGTGACACATCTTTTATTGTGTTCTGTCATAAATACCAGAAACACATCTATCTGTATCCAATACAAAACCTTTTAACCTGATAAGATTTTTTCAACAAAGCCCTTCTAAGCTCTCAGACTTCTCAATGATTGGCACTATCTATATCACTCAGTATATGGGATTGAAGATTCTCATTTGTATATTTAACAAGTCCAGAACCCAAAGCATCTCCTAAATATTATGATCCATTCAGCATATTTGTCTGTTCATTTGTTGTTTGTATTTTGAGGCAGTTCTTACTGTGTAGCCCAAGCTGGCCTCAAACTCATGATCCTCCAGCCATAGCCTTCAAAGCACTAGGATTGTAGGCACGTACTGCCAACCACAGCCACACTTCATTATTAATGGTGTTATTTGAAAAATACAATAGCTTTCCTGTACTTCTTGAGGGATGTTTGAGACATTCCCTGACAAGTGGTTGCCTAAAAATTTCACTTACATAGAAGACCCTGAATTTCTCCTGGATTTATCTTACACTTTCTACAATGATTTTTCTTTCTTACAAAGGTTTCCCAACATGCTTAAAACTTCTTGCACACCTATCTAGTCTCATCTAATGAATCAATATGTCCTCTGTCATCAATAGATTTTTCCAGCTGTCTTGCGACTATAGCAAATGTCAGAAGAGTGAAAATAGCCCTAGAGCAAGAAGTAAATTGTTCCACATAGATGTGAAATTCCCCTCATTTTCTTTCTGATGGGGATGAACAAGATTATGTTTTTTAGATTAATCACCACATAGTACATGAATTGGCTTTGTTAATTTACAGGGAGGGTCTCATCTTAGTTAAGTCTTCTGCAGTCATTGTCATCTGCAATGGCTCATCCAGGTTTTCATATGAACCAAATTGATATATTGAGATATTACAGCAATTACTATTCTGACATGCTTTACATCTTTTAGGAAAGCTCTGGTTTCTAGCATACACTCCCTGCTAAAGATTCAGTGTTGCTCTGATTTACTAACTTGACATGTAGGCCCAAGTTGTGAGGCTTCAGTTACGCCTGCCACGCTATAGTAGCTCTTACTCTATGGATGAGAGGTTTAGCCACAGTCATTATGGATTGGATAGATAGCTAGATAAATAGATGATAGACAGATGCATATAAACATGGATGATAAATAGGTGTTTGTTGCTGGATGGGTAGATGATATACAGACAAGTGAGTGAGAGGAGAGAGATAGACGATAGACAGATGGAAGATACATTCTAATAATAGAAATATGGTCACCCTGTCTCCTGTGGCCAGGCACAGGAAACCAACCCAGCCACATAACCTTTGACCTACAGTCTGTCCTGCCAATGGGATGTGCTGGGGTAAGGATGGCGTAGAGATTGAGGGAATGACCAAGCAATGACTGGTCTACCCTAAAACCCATGCCAGGAGAGTAATCCCACCCGTGAAACTGCTTAGAGCACCAGGACCCACAGGCTGGATGACCCAGAGACCTAAGATAGAACTAAACACAACTGGAGGGAAAAATGTTAATGTAATGATGCCTAAAGATGTTCTGCTATACACATAGATTGGTGCTTAGTCCAATTGTCATCAGACAGGTTTCCATCTACCAACTGATAAAAACAGATGCAGACCCACAGCCAAATATTAGGCAGAGCTCTGGGAGTTCTGCAGATTATCGGGGAGAAAGAATTGTAGGAGCCAGAGGGGTCAAGGACACCACAAGAAAACTCACAGAATCAACTAACCTGGACTCATAGGGGCCCACAGAGACTGATTGACAACCAGGGAGCCTGCACCACAAGACTGACCCAAGTACTCTGTATGTATGTTACAGTTATATAGCCTGGAGATTCCTAGCAGTGAGGGAGCAGGCCCTGTCTCTGACTTTTGCTGGCTTTGGGGACCCTACTCCTCATACTGGGTTTTCTTGCCCAGAATGATAAGGTGCTTAATCTTACTGCAGCTTGATATGCCATATTTTGTTGATATCCATGGGAGGCCTGCCCTTTCCTGAACAGAAATGGAGGAGGAGTTGTAACAAGAGTTTTCCTGCCTTGCCCACAGTCAGGACAATTCTCTGTCACCCGCCAGTCCCACAGCCGCTCAGACCCAACCAAGTAAACACAGAGACTTATATTGCTTATAAACTGTATGGCCGTGGCAGGTTCTTGCTAACTGTTCTTATAACTTAAATTAATCCATTTCCATAAATCTATACCTTGCCACGTGGCTCATGGCTTACCTGCATCTTCACATGTGGCTTGTCAATGGCGGTGGCTGGCAGTGTCTCCTCCCACCTTCCTGTTCTCTCAGTTCTTCTCTATGTTAGTCCTGCCTCTACTTCCTGTCTGGCCACTGGCCAATCAGTGTTTTATTTATTGACCAATCAGAGCATTTGACATACAGACCATCCCACAGCAAGGAGTGGATTGTGGGGAGGGACAGGAGATAAAGAGCAGACTGGGAGGAGAAGAGAGAGGGAAAACTGTTGCCAGGGAAGGAAGGAAAGGAGGGAGGGAGAGAAGAAGGGAGGGAAAGAGGAGGAAATATGGCCATCATGTGAATTTGTATTGTTTGATATTAGGTTAACCAAATATAATCTAAGAATTTCTTTAATGGCAGGCAAACATTCCTGCACTCAAATAGAGGATTGGTGGTATACCAAGCTTTATAAATTCAGATTTAGTATGTACTACCTGAAAGATGTATGCATTTCACTAGTAGAAGTTCTAAAGAAATAATTGGTTTTCGGGGTATTTTCTCGTAAGAACTTAGTGCCAGTGGATAAGCTCTAAGTCAAAGGCCTAGATGGGAGACTGAGAGAATGATTTTGATGTTTAATGTAATAGGATGATTTTGATGTTTAATGTAATATTTTCCTAGATCCTTCAGATTATCTCTTTTAGAATGTTTAATATCTTTCATTTAAATAATCTTGCAGGTCGTCCATGTAATTTGTTTCCAGAGAGTTGACAGACTACTGGCCAGGACTGTAGTTTCTTTTCATCAGCCCTGGTTGTAGCCACTGAAAGCTTGTTAAAGTATGCTGTAATTATTTCTACCTTGCTTGACACCCTGAATGTTATTTTTTTTACCTGATCTTATCTCCATTGTTATTGGACATCATCATGTCTTTCTGGAAATCTCTCCCTTGCTATCCACAAATTCATGATTGATGTTTGTGGTGATAACAATAATCTGAAAAAATTTCTTCCACTCTAGGAGAATGAAACTTTTGCTGGACCTGAGAGCCAAAGTTTGTAATACACCGTGAGGCTACTTAAGACTGCTACCCTAGTGTACTCAAACTGTTTGTTTCACCTGCCTTTGAGAGAAGAATGCAAGAGCCAATCTTTCTTGCCTTAAATTCTCCACACAATCAACTTTTACAACCTCAGCTAATGCATAGCTGCAGTCTTAAGTTGTATACACTTTCATGTCCCGGACCCAGAGTGATTCATGTGTATCATTTGCTGAGAGAAACAAATGCAGAAGTTGAAAGCAACTTCAAAAATCTACCAGAAAGGTTGAAAGTAACCAATCATAGTTATTGGTTGATAAACAATGATGTTTGTTACCTGGGTCAGTTGGGATCAGTTGGAGCCAACAACTTAATACCTTGTAAACCTCTGCTAAAGATTTCTGTAAAGTATCCCACCCCTTCCCCCATGTGGTGCTTTCTATGCTGTTCAATAAATATAGAGCAAAGCCCTTTGTCAGAGAGAAATACACACACAGAGGGAAGACACTGTTTGCATGAAGTAGAGAACTCAAATCTGGCTTCAGTCTTGGTTAAATAACTCCAAGGGGAAGTGCTTTTATTTCTCCTTTAGGGCAACACTGATGCGTTATCTGTGAAGATTCTGGCACTTAGATTATACCTTTGTCCTTCTCCCAGGTCTTCTCCTTAGTTCTTTGGTTAATGGAGTCCTTTGTTATCAATTTACTAAGTGGTGTTAGAAGCTACATTTGAATTTTTCTCAAGAGAATTTGTTAATTTTACAAATATCTTCTCAATTTTACTGCAGTGATATGAGCAATGTGCTGTACATGAGTATACCATATTCCAAGAGACTGTCCTGATTTCTTCTCTCATTGACTTCAAAGTCTAGTAGGAAAACAAACATTAGAAATTGTATATTTGTACCAAGCTCTAAGATGTGACCCAGAAAGTCAAGCAATGAATGGAGACCTTGAAGACCTAGTAGCTGATCAATCCACGTGGCTGGATATTTCTATAGTCCCAGTCTAACGCTGAAGGCCTGAAGGTTTCTTGGAGAGCCACTGGTGGTCAGTCCACACTGAAAATCCAAAGAAGCTGTGTTTTGATGTCAGTAAAAGGCGGCAAATAGATGTAGCAGCATTAGAGAAAATGTACTCTCCAAAAGAGCATCAAGGCAGACAAGCCAAAAGCCAAATTTAACTTTTTATGATTTTTATTCCACTGTGTGTCATACATTAGAACTGTTTTCCTCCATGTATATTTAGAATGACATCATCAGTGTAGTAACTAAACATGATGTTCTACAGAATGTCAATGAGATGAAGGTCCAATAAATAGAAATGTGAAGAAAAAAAAAAGCAAGATAGTTAATATGAGCCTGGAAAAAGCAGGAAAATATGCTGTAATGCTCTGGTGTTTTTAATTTTCTTCCATGGCTAATTTTGAGAAAATAGATTTGAAATAAATATTCATTGATACTATAAAACATAACCGTGTCAACGTTTCTGTTTAAATACAACCTTCAGAGAACCACCTTCAAACTTCCAGCTCTTCAGATACCCACTCCATGGAGGTTTTCTGACCCCTTTTATGAAAAGATTATCTTTTGGGCTGTTAAAAAAATTTATTCAACTGTTATTTTTTATTGTGATCAATAAATTCTTCTAAAATGTCTACCTCTATTTCATTTCAGAATCATCTAAAAGAGTTCTACAGATACAGACAATTATGTGAGGCATATTGAGTTACTAACACATTAGTGACATTGTAGTGACTATGGAGATGTTACCAGAGTATCTGTCATGGTATTCAATAGTGGATGGCTCCTTACCTTTATCAATAATGAGAGAAACATATTTGCCTACTCAGATGTTCATGAGATTTTAGAGGGTGGGAGGATTCAAAGTTATAATGGATATATCCAAAAGTCCCCATTTTGGAGCTCAGTACATCAACCTTATATTATCAAAGCTGTGGACTTTTCATAAGAGACCTCCTAGATGGCATAGGCCATCACTTAGATTTTTAAAATTTAGTTTTAAATTTCTAATTCAGTCTTTTCTACAACTTACTCTGTTTTAAAAGTATATTCTGAATGATAGTTGTTCATTTGAGCCTGTCGTTTTTTCTTTAAAGATGTAAAATTAGGGAGATGCAAAAATTAGGTATACCCACAATCCATATAATTACTATTATCCTCATATTGTATTAAAGTGTAAGAGTTATCACATACTTTAGTGGTTTTCCTCACCATTCACTACAATAAAATATACCAATGAGGGAGACTGAGTTGTTATGGTGCTCTGACATTCCAGTGTCATCATTACCCCATGAACAATCAACAGAAATGCTTTATGTTGCCATGTGACTACTGCATCGCCTAATTAGAACTCTACTGTCTGAGTTGTTTTTTAAGTAGAGTTAGTTTGAGTTCTTTAAATGGAAAACCTGGAGATTAGGGCTGTTCTGAAGGTAGTGTGCTTAGGGTCCAATCCAGGAAGCCTAAGATAAACAGCAAAGAAAATATACCAGAGAAAGATAAAAATATGACAACAGGGTCCCCTGAGAAGCACAAGGAGGCAGTGTCTGAGTGGTCTTATAGAAGACGGTATACAAGATTCTCAGAATTTTCCCACTGAAAGATGAAAAACTCCACTAACTTCTTAGTTAAAAAATGATATTTAGGACATAAAATTCCCCAACTTGTTGATTCAAACAGCAACTGAACAAGGTGTGGTGAAGCCCAAAAATGTACAGGCAAGATAGCTGAGCAAAGAGATCACATGAGCCTAGAGGCAATAGTGAGCTTGAGGGCTTCATGCACATAGGAGACAGTGACTGCCTCCCTGGTGATGACCCTTCATGCTTTGCAATAATTTGGTGACTTCCTGCTGCTAAGCCCAACACAGTTTTTATGGGTGATGTACCCTTAGCTACGTAAGACCTCTTTATCTTTGCTCTTATATCCAGCTGATATTCTTTCTGTTCCTTAAACCTGCTATATCGAATTGCCAACTTTGCAGGCACTATTCTAGCAAAGGCACACATGGATTTATCTGTACTTTTCTACACTCTGTATCACCTTTACAGTTCTTAAGAGCCATTTATCCACTTCAGCATGTCCATTGGTGTCATTCTTGTTCAGCTCACATTTGGGCAGTTGTGGTGAGACTGTATGGCTGTAGCTTCTGACATCACTAGGAGACACTATATCACAGCAATATATCCCCAGGGAAGAGCACATCAATTAGTAGTCCAGTGGTAACTGCTCAACCCTAACACATACAAGTAACATTATACATACTGAAGTTATATATAGGAATATACATATATAGTCATAAATGCCCGTAATAACAATGAAAGAGGAGTCACGTATTTGAAAGGGAGCAAGGAGGCATATATGAGAGGGTTTGAGGGGAGAAAAGGGGAGGGAGAAATGTTGTAATTATATTAGAAATGCACAGTTTTTAAAAAGTACGAAAATCAAGTCATTTATCCAGGGATTGCTTCCCTGAAATGTCAGGCAAGGTGAGTTCCTCCTGCATTTTCCTTCTATAGCATCTGGCACATCAACTGTCTTAGCAGTTGTCATCCTTATTATTCTGCACTCAGGGGTAAAATTGGATTTATCTCCAGAAGCTCAATGCTCAGGTCAAATATCCCTGTGATTAAGGAAAGAGTACCAGCAGCCAGATGTGGAAATGGAAGGAATCCAGCCCCTGTGAAAGAGACACAATACACGTTCCACTAAGAAGCTGCCAATAAATGCAACTGACCATTACAATTAATCTTTGAGAGAAACGATGTTAACACTTCATTAACATAAACAAGCATGTTTTATCTTCCCACTTGCTCTGCAATTAGCTCAATGTGTGTTCATTGAGGCCCTTTCTAAAAGGGCCTGTTTTCTTTAAGGAGATTTGCTAAGTTCGCTGTGCTCAAAGGGCATTATCACACAATTTGGATGTGAAAGCACTAACTGGCATTAGAACATAGATGTTTTTGCAGTAATTCAGCATAGTTTCAGTACTTGTGTTTTCTGAATCTCTTCTTTAAACAATAGAGTTATGACAACATTGGAGAGTCAATAGGAGACTAAAACACCACATGCAGTGTTGGGATTCGTAGGCACTGATAGAACATACACTGTCAGTTGTGATGAAAGATAAAAACAGAAAGCCTGTTCTCTGTTCTAAATTGTGTTTAAAACCATATGGGAAGGGGTATAGACGAGATACTGGTTGAAAGGTTGCTCCTGAAAACCTGCACCATACTAGCTGACCTGTCAAAGGCAACTCTGTTGGTACAAGTATGTAGAACCAAAAAATGTAATAATTATATAAAAAGAACTAGAGGACACTCAGATGGCTAAATATGAAATGTCTTCAAGCACACCTGAGGTCTTGAATCTTATCATTAGAACTCACAGACCCCTAAACCTGTTCTCTAACTACCACACACGAAACTTAGCACAAGCTTGCACATGCTTGTGCACACACACACACACACACACACACACACACACACACACAGATGCACATACACACATGGTCATGCATGCAAAAACACATACATACATACATACACACACAAATTAAATTTAATTTTTATGTGTTTGTTTGGGGGTTTTTTGGTTTTGGGATTTTGGGTTTTGCTGTGGGATGTTCTATATGTCAAGTGCATTGCTCTGATTGGTTAATAAATAAAACACTGATTGGCCAGTAGCCAGGCAAGAAGTATAGGTGGGACAAGCAGAGAAGAGAATTCTGGGAAGTGGAAGGCTGAGGCAGGGAGACTGCCAGCCACCGCCATGACAAGGGAGATGTAACGTACTGGTAAGCCACTGGCAAAGTATAGATTAATAGAAATGGGTTAATTTAAGACAGAAAAAGTAGATAACAAGAAGCCTACCACCGCCACACAGTCTGTAAGCAATATAAGTCTCTGTGTGTTTACTCGGTTGGGTCTGAGCAGCTGTGGGACTGGCGGGTGACAAAGATTTGTCCTGACTGTGAGCCAGGCAGGACCAGAAAAACTCCAGCTACAGGGTTTTGAATTTTGGATTTTTGTTTTGTTTTGTTTGGTGTTTTGTGTTTTTGTTGTTGTTGTTGTCATTTTGGTTTGGTTTGGTTGGGGGGGGTTGGTTTTTTTGAGACAGGGTTTCTTTATGTGGCCCTGACTGTCCTGGAACTTGCTCTATAAACCAGTCTGTCCTCAAACTCAGAGATCTGCCTGCCTCTGCCTCCAGAGTGCTAGGATTAAAGGCATGCACCACCAATATCCAGCTAAATAAAAACCTTAAAAGAATAGGATTAGTAGGTGGTGACAGGTTTAATAGCTCCTCAATAAAAGTAGAAAAATGCATTAAAAGAAACTGGAATGTTTAAATGTCAGTTTTACTAATTTCCCATGTGCTCTCATACTGGTTAATACTTGGCTAAGACTGGCTATCACAGAGTCTGTTGGGGTTCTTCCCAAACATTCCCATTGTCTTCCTGACTCAGAGTCTCTCAATTCACAGCACAGTTTTCTTGTAAAATTAAAACAATCACTGACCATTGGATTAGACATTAGCAGCCACCAGCTGCATTACCTATTGTGGTGCCATTTTTACTTCTATTTTGGTTACTATATCTTATCAAGGTACATTGACAGAAGGAAAGAATATATGCTTTGGCAAAAGAGAACAGAATTCAAACCAAGAACTTCTTTGTTCAGTTTTCTCTCTAAATTTTTATTCCTTAGTTGGTGGTGGAGCAGAGCTTGTAGGAAACACCTTCACTTCCGAGTAGCAGTCACCCCATTCACACCCTGTCACCTTTACTACATGTTCACGCTAAGTTACACCAGCAGTATTTTTGATGCCAACATCTGCCTGGCAGTGTCTTTGGATGTGTGTCTGTGGAGTAGAAAAACCAATTCTCATAAACATAAATATTTTAGAAAATCCAACCTTATATTTTATAGAACGCATAGTACATAGAAAGCAAGCACACAGGTAATATAGAAGAAAGTAAAATAGCTATTGATTTCCCCACTCTGGGAAGAAATATATCTACAGAGATAATTGAGCCAAGTGGTTTAGAATGGACCTAGGAGCATCTCTTAGGCTAGAATATCAGCCATTTTTATTACACACTTTTCTGTTTCCAATTGTGGATGTGTCTTAGTTCATCCAACTTGCTATGACAACATGCTATAAGGGGATATCATATAAAAGACAGAAATGTATTTCTCATAGTACCGAAGTGTGGCATGTCCAAAACCATAGTGATGAACTCAGTACCTGAAGAGGGCCACAATCTTTTAGATTATGATGTCTCTTTGCTGTGTCCTCATATGGTGGAATGGGTCGGGACAGTTCAATGGGCCCCTTTCATGATGGTTCTGCTTTCATAATATAATCACATTTTTTTGGTTTGGTTGGTTTTGACATTATCTTTTAATTATAACATTTCTCTCTTCCCTTTCCTCCTTCCAACCCCTCCCAATATCCATTTTTCCTCTTCTCCAAATTTATCACCCCTTTCATCATAAATTGCTCTTAGATGCATACATGAATTTGTATATACATGCATGTCCCCAAATATAAACCATTCAGTCCACACAATGCTACCTGTACATATGTATAATTTCAGGGCTGACTAATTTGGCACTGGACAACCAATTGGCGTGCTCTTCTTGGAGAAAGCCACCTCTTAACCCCAGATTTACTTAGTTGCCTATGGTTGTTTGTGTAGAGTTGAGGCCTCATGGTTTTTTCCAAATGCAGTTTGGTGTATTCATTGGTGTCCTCCTTGCTCAGGTCACATTTTGATGGTCAGGCTGATGAGACTTTGTGGATGTAGTTTCTGATGTTGCTAGAAGACACAACCCATTAGCCATGGCTATCTAAGAGACTCCCAAAACATAGGTAAATCCCTAATGCAGAAGACATAATGCACTTCAGACACAAAGCCCAGGGTGGAATAACAGTCTGGATGTCCAAAAAAGTCATAAGGGATCATACTATTAATTATTTATCTAAGACAAAACATATAATACACACAATTCTTTGTATAAATACACACACATTTCAAGTGAAGTTTTCTGATATGGGCTGACAAGTCTCCCTTCAAGAGCCAAAGACTGCAGCAGGGTCCTGTGCTGTTGTTCCCTTTGGGGGCGGGAGCCAAGTAGGCGCAGAGTCAAACCACACAGACTCTGGGAGAATGTCAAAACAACAAGCACAGTTTATTCAGGAAGAGGCAAGCCTTATATACTCTCCACCCCACCCTGGGGGAGGTATGATGAATATGCACCTGCTGGTGTGACGTGGCTGCCTCTCATTGGCCTAGGTCATCTCCAGATCATGTTTTAGCTGCTGTTGATAGCCTGTTAGAGATGAGTCATCCCACAAAAGACCATCTAACAAATATCTCAAATTGTTGGTTAGTTTACTAGTACCAGACATGACAAGCCCACTTTTGAGTTGTTGGTTATGGTTGTTCAAGAGACTCCCCAAAAATACAGCCTAATTGTGATTGTCCTTGGTTGATGCTCAGAGATGGAAGATAAATCCCATTGCTGAAAACCTAATGGACTTCAAACACAGATCCCAGAAACCCCTGGTCTGGAATTGACCTGAAATCCTCCCCTCTAAAGACTAGCTTTCACAGCAGTAGAAAGCACCATCTGAGCTTCCAAATGAGGAAAGTAACCAACAGTCCTACGTAGTATGACACTTCTGAACCACAGGAACAAGCATGGCATGATGGCACCCATATTCCATTGTAACCTGTGGGAGGCTGGCT